>NC_073349.2:21522500-21822500 GCF_027580225.2 Misgurnus anguillicaudatus
CTTTGCCATGTTATATTCATTTAGTTGACTAGTTGTACACACTAATTAAAAATATAAACATTAATGTCATTAATCAAAACACTTACTTTGTCATATTAAGATCACTGTCATTGCGGTTACTTGACGTCTTCGCTTAACGTCTTTCACAGCGATCGACTGTAAAATGTTTTTGGTCCTGCTCGATTTTCGTTGACTTTGAGTAAAATTATGGAAAGTTTTTCATAAGATCCTCTGGGGTCAATGTGTTAGCATGAGAAGCTTGATGCTGTCGGGAGAACAAGCACCCGTCTCCCGAGTGCCTCTCAGGGAAATTGTTAGATGCTGATGGCTTACGTTTCTTTCCCATCACAGAAAACCACCACAGGTTTAGCGATGCAATTAAAGTATTATTTTGTTTTGTTTGTTGATCACGTAGTACAAAGTAGATGAGGAAAACTAGGACTCCATGTACTCAGCGCGCCGCCATGTTTGTTTACATTGCGTGAACGGTGGGCTGTAATATCAGAAATGGAGTTATTGCGTTCTGTAAAAAAGTGGGAGTGGCGTTTGTCGCATTTTGGGAAAAAAGGGAGAAAAGATGACAGAATAACACGGCGGATATTGGATTTTGAGTAAAATTAATTATTTACTTTTAACTACTGACCTGATATAATACTGATTTTGGCAGTAACTCATTTTTTTCAAAAATGGCGTTTATTGCGTTTTGGAACCAAACTCTTCATATATATATATATATATATATATATATATATATATATATATATATATATATATATATATATATATAAACTAGATGAGGCGATTATTATTATAATCAGTACTCACTAACACAAGAATGCTTCCTAATACAAAAGCCAAATTGGTTTTCTTCTGCTAATGCTGTTTTGCAAAGTTATTTCCTCAAATCTATAAGAAAAAAAAACTTGCTGTATTAAACTGAAAATCAGTCCATATCAGCAAAGGAGGCCATCTGGTATCTCAATCCAGACAGTGTGGATTCAGTTTACATGCAAAGAGATTCAGCCATGCACTTGGAGAAGTATTTCTCTCTTTCACACACAGACACACACACACAAAAGTCTCAAGGTGTCAGAGCTAAGAGTGCAGAATTAGTGCTGCTTGGACTTCAGCAGAGCAAGTAGAAAACTATTGGCCCATTTCTCTTAAAAGAATATGGCACATCTTTCCCCTCAGTCTAAAGAAACATTGCTGACAGATTTTTGGGAGGACAGTTAAGGCCCAATTGGAAGAGCAGAACATGTCACTATAAACAAAATAAAAGGAAACGAGTATCAAACTAAATAGAAAGCACAAAGAATCAGCCTTACCAGTCGCTGTTGTTCGAGTAGTTGGTCCGCCTCTTCTTTTTCTTTCTTATAAAGGATCTCCATCTCTGTTAGCCTGAATATAATACAGTGAGAAACCACTGAATCAAAAAGCTCCTCAGTGTACTTTCTTTCCACTAGATAATCCTTCTTACAATTCATGTGCTCACATACCAAGCATCTGTGAGAGCTTAAACTTCACAAAAATGTAGATTTGGCCTTGTGTAGCTGATGGGTGACTTCTCACTTTGCACTGTGCTCTGGTTGGCTATTCAACCTTAAACTATAAGTTAGCTGGGATTTGTACTACTGCTGCCCTTAAAAATATTCTGGGTAATATATACAGTACTCTGCAAAAGTCTTAGGCCACCATGCCACAATTAGATTAGTTGTTTTTGAAATGTTATAGTGATCATATATAATCGTTTCTCAGTCTCCTTAATAGAATACATCCAGAAAATACAGGAAATGTGTATGTAGTATTAAAAACTGTATAAAAATGTAAACAGATGTGTCAAGTTTTTAGAGTAAACTCCCCTTCCACTTCAGCAATAGCAGGAAACTGCAGGATCTCTTAAACCTAAATGAAATTAATTCCTAATTTATAATTTAGTCTTTTTACTTCATTCTGGTCAAAAACGCTCAAGATGTGTTTAGTGGCAAGAGAGGTCACACTAAACACAGACGATGCCTAAAGAAGACATTTAGTCCTGAAAATTATTTTTTTATTTTTTGTACATATTACCTGTATTTTCTGTTTGTATCTTAATAAAATAGATTGAAAAATTAATATGGATGGACATTAAAACTTTCTAAAACAACAAGTCTGGTGGTGGTGGCCTAAGACTTTTGCACAATACTATATTATATATATATATATATATATATATATATATATATATATATATATATATATATATATATATATATATATATATATATATATATATATATATATATATATATATATATATATATATATTAGGGCTGTCAATAGATTAAAAAAATTAATCTAGATTAATCGCATGATTTCATGAGTTAACTGCGATTAATCGCAAATTAATCGCACATTTTTATCCATTCTAAATTTACCCTAATTTAACACTTTTCAGGTTTTTAATATTCTAATCATATATACATAAATAGATGCTTTATGCAAATGTATGTTAACAACAGCCTGTTTACATTTTAACAGAATCACCAGCCATTGTTTTGTATATGAATTTTCCTTTCAGAAGATTTTTCTTTCTCCATTTTTGTTTGCTGCTGCATCATTTGTGACATGTGCTGGCAAATTGAGTCGGAATTAGCAAATTTAAAAAAAATAGTTGTTCATATTTTGACATTCTCTATTAAAACATAGAACAATGCATGATTTGTTGAAATATAACAAAATATGACAGAACTACACGTGTTTGAAGTTGAAAGAGTCAAATTACCACAAACATTTCCACATCCATACATTATATTACCACATCAATACCTTAAAATCACTGGTAAAACTAATAGATTTAGCACACACAAAGCAAAAACATCATCAATATATGTTCAACTTTTTTTCCTTTTGTTTGATTGACATTGAGACAGACTGCTTAAAATCTAAGTGATCTAATATAATGTTACACATCAGATAGTTTTACACAACAGTTAACCAAACATTTACTTAAAACATAACAGATTATAGAGCCTACCTGCGTTAATTCTTATCAAAACAGATATTTGTAAAACTGTAATTTTGTGTAGATGTCTATATATCCGGGTCGCGTGCACGCGCTTTAGATATCAGTCAGTCAGCGTGAGGGGATCGCTTTTGAGTCTTGTCGCTCTTAATAACTCTTTAACATTAATCAGGTACCGAACTTTATCTCTCTTAATGACTCTTTTAACATCAAGCAAGTCCTGCAGTCTATTTTCTAAGTCATGCATAAAAGCGAAACCAAAATGAATTGAGACGCATTTTTGTATTAGATTAAGCATTAGGAGGACGGTAACGTTACACCTCTCAGACGTATAAATAAAGATCATATCAGATGTCCAACGAGCATTTAGAGCATTGGATTTGGTAGACGATTTGCTTAATGTTCTTATTTCTATGAAAACTTTTTACTCATTTAGAGAGAGTCACATTTGTCTGCGTCTCTGTTCATTCAACTATGGGCTGGACCAAGGGTCAAACAGAAATTGCGCGTTGCGTTAATCTCCGTTAATAAAATTAGTGGCGTTAAAATGAATTTGCGTTAACGCGTTATTAACGCGTTAATTTTGACAGCCCTAATATATATATATAATTTTAAATGTTTTAATTCCCATAAAATTATATAAATACATAATATATCCTCTATGTCTGTCTCTCTCTCTCGAGGTTTTTTCCCTACTAGGACTTTTTCCTCCTGACTAAAAAAGCCGGGAGTTTTTTTCCTATGGTTTTTTTCAACCCCTAGGGAGTCAGCTGACATTGGCTTAACTTAGCACCCACTTCTATACATCACATTATTACTTACGCTCGCTAGTACGGTTTAATCTTAGCTGCTGTATTGTGCTGCTTATGTTGTCCATCGATTTTTTTTGTGTGTTTTTACCTGCATCTATTAATGTAAAGCTGCTTTGACACAATTAAACAATTTGAAAAGCGATAAATAAATAAAATTGAACTGAGTTAATTTTTAGAATACACTAAAAATGCAAGACTGTTTCAACCCATGGTTGGGTTTGTCCATATTTGACCCAACCATGGATTAAAACGACCCACATTTTTTGTACAACTTACATCATGTACTCTATTTTTACCTATAATAAAAAAGAGGTTTCAAGGAATAAATCTGAAATAATTTTTTGCGATAAATCAACACAATCCTGTCTGTGAAGCTTTGTACTCCTATTAAAGAGGCCGTTTTTCGTGATCCATTTTTTAACTTTAGTTGGTGTGTAAGGTTGCTGTTAGAGCATAAATAATGCCTGAAAATATATAAAGCTCAAAGTTCAATGCCAATTGATATATTTTCTTTAACATAATTCGCTTTAAGCTCACTGCGAATGGCTGGTTTGTACTGCAGCGCTCTATTTCTCGGATATATGATGTCAAAATAAGAGTTTTTGACTAACCTCTGCCTACAGGAATACGTCAGTCGCCAGTTAAACTCAAATGGCTCTGCTAAGCTAAGCTGCTGTCGAATCACAACACCCTAAACAAGCTACACAATCAGAACTCGTTACATATTTCTGAAGGAGGGACTTCATAGGACAAAGACGTCATCACACCGTTTTTAGGACAGTGAATACACAGTATACAGATAAGTAAATTGTGTAAAAAAGTTTTTTTACAAACAAAACATGAACATGTTATGTTGCGCACTATAAAAAAATCAAAGCTTTGAAAGGCAGGAAAAACTGCAGCTTTAAAATCCCATTTGGACTTAAGTACCTCTTCTCCATCTCTTGCTTCATGTCGATACCCTGTTTCTCCAGCAGTTCTCTTTGGGCAAAGGTCCAGTCGACCGGCTCCACGGGGGTCTCCGCCGTCGGGGTTTTCTCGCGCTCAGCGCGAGCCTGTTCGGGGTGGTTAAACCGGAACACGTGGTTCTTTCCCATGATAATCCGGTTACCTGAAGAACAAGTAGGTATGTACACCCTAATTCAAACTGTAATATACAGTCTCACATAGCAGAAACAAAAAAGGTTTTTACAATTCGACCTGCTGTAGCTGTCAGTGACTCACCTGAGCGCAGCTGAACTGCCGAATTCACACGTTTGCCGTTGACATACGTTTCAGATCCTTCACAGGGTTCCAATGTGACGATCACTATAGAAACAGCAAAGGAGTCATTAACTCCAAACCATCATCATTAACTTGATGGTCATTTAGGTAAAATTCAGTCAGATTTACAAGGCTGATAACAGTCGGGATAATGTAAGTGTGATCTAACCATTTCCATTGGCGTTCCTCTCACTGCGGAAGATACAGTGTTCTTCCTTGATGTGTGCTCCGCTCAGAACGATGTCCTGTCTTCTTTCTGCATCTGCCTGACCCACCCTGTCAAACAAAAGACATCCATCTCAACTATCACAGAAAATCCTCTTACATAGACAGTCCTTTTGCTTTTTCTTACTGTTGCACTCTGTGAACGGTGTGACCCTAAAGCCCTGGGTATCGTGTTTTTACACATACACAAGTGTATGCACACAGCACATTGAAAAGCACTACGTTGAAAAGCAGTTCATTTGACATACACGACTATATACTCCTGTGCGCACATTCGCGACCTACCGGTATGCATGTTACACGCACACTTTTCAGATGACGGAAATTGCGCAACGTGCACTGTACGCCAACCCTCGCATAAAAAAAATGGACCATACTTCAGACTTAAGATCCAGTGTTGGGCAAGTTACTTCCAAAGTGTAATACATTATATATTACAAATTACTGTCATTTGAAAGTAATTAGTTACATTACAATATTACTGTCTCTGAACTGTAATGAGTTACACTACTTTTGCGTTACTTTTGAGTTACTTTCATCAAAAGAACAGAAGTATGACTAGGCATTATAAAATGTTAAAATGTAGTTTGTTGCTGCTTATAAATCTAGAAGTTATGTGTTGGCCCTCGAGCTTTGAATAGGCAAAGTGAAGATTTATGGCAAAATACAGTAACAATTACTGTCATAATCATAAACATAGACAAATGATCTGGTAAAAGTCTGGTAAATTATGGTACACATACCAAACACAATAGAGCTAGAGAACACAATAATGCAACCTATAGCCTAATAACATGGTAAGACACGCAACCTCTTTTCATTTCTATTCTTTTGATCACTTTTAATTCAGATTCACAGCACAAACCTGGCATGCACTGGGTTGACACAGCTTATCAAAAAGTCCTATTGGAGGATTAGGCCTCAAGGAATACAGCTCATTTCAGTCCAATAGGATTACATGTAGGCTAACATATCATTGCTTAATAAAACAGACAAACAGAGGAGCACTGCTTTTTGCCAAACAATGAATATAGGTTCCCATACAAAGGCTGGTAAAAACTTTAAACAGTGATGTTTAAATGTACTATTTAGATAACCATGTTTAAGTCTTCACTAATGTTATGTTGTAGTTTAGGTTGCTGTTTGTAATAAAACTGTAGATAGCATAGGAATAGCCTAGCAATCTATTATGTATATGGACTGTAATCATAGCAAAGCTTACCTTGTCATTGCTGGTGTGATATGGATTTTACTGGCAACATGTAAAAGTCTCTTTACTTCTGATGTTCAAGCAGCACAGGAGACCGATAGAAACTTTCTGTTGCTCTTACTTAGTGCTCTTATTCGCAAAATTATGCGTGTGCGGCGCTACCGGACCTGATTGGGACCACTTTAGTCAATGCTTATAATACAGCCGCGGACTTCCCAGATTCGGCTCTTTAAGAAACATCTCTATATTTGACGCGCACCGCGTCCAAATCGCATTTCAAATACAAAGTTAAAGAACTTGTTGCATACAGCACGTGGAAATAGACATACGCTGCGTCTCAAACCGCCTACTTCCATACTATATAGTAGGCAAAGAGTACGAGAAGCAGTGCTTTTCGCCCACTATATAGTATGGAACTATGCGGTTTGGGACGCAGCTATTTACACAGCTTTTTCATGTGTGGATGCTGGTCGCGCGCATTGGTCAAAAATAAAAATTTAAAATAACACGGTCTAATTTTGAAATGCATTGTTGTAACGCGCTCGTTACTAAGACTGTAACGAGTAAAATATTACCAACATTTTACGAGTAATGCGTTATATTACTGCGTTACAGCAAAAACTAATATATTACTGTAATATATTATATTTTGTAATGCGTTACTCCCAACACTGTTAAGATCTGACTTTAGGAGCTGCTGTAGCTTAACCATGGGTGCAATTCCCATTGGATGCATGTACCGAAAAAATTTAAGTTGCTTTGAATAAAAGTGCTCGTCAAATGTAGGCAACGCATAGCAGACAAAGTCCTAAGATCAAACATCACTCAGGGTTCCCACACCCTAGTTAACTTCAAATTCAAGGACCTTTCAAGGACTTTCCAGGTCCAATACTCTCAAATTCAAGGACTAAATGTGGGAGCACATTTCAAGTAGAGCTGCAAATTTCGACTATTTTTTCAACCGATTAATCTATCGATTATTTTTTCGATTAATCGAATAGTCTAAAGATTTTTTTTACAAATAATAAATGTAACATCTGCTATTAATGCCAACATTTTATTGAAGCATTTTCTCAATTAAACAAATACACAAACAGTGCCAGTGCCAAGGAAAATATAACAAATCACATAAAAACAAGTCCAACATTAATTCAGCCTAACATAAACAGTGCAAAAGGGGCATTATTCACCTTAAACAAATAAAATATATTAATATTAAAGAAGTAAAATAAAAATAAATCAAACTGAATAATAACTCTTTATTAATATAAAAACATGTCCCGCTCTTTATTGTTCCAGCCCTAGTGCTAATCATAAACTAATGAAGAGTCATCATTAACTACAAAATGACTCACATGAAATCATTGTTTATTAATACATTAACTAAAAAACATGTCATGTTGTACTTAATGATGACTCTTCATTAGTTTATGATTAGTACATGCATTTACTCAGCATATATTACTCAGTTAATATTATTACTATCAGTAGTAACGTTACTGCATTCTCATTTAGCATCAACTTTAACATTTAACTTTTCTTAAGTCTTGGGTAAATACAAATTTAGTTAGTATGATCTTCTAATATTTTATAAACGGCGTTTACGCTGCTGTTACTTTAAATAAACGCATGTCAGGAATACCTAACGAGACGAGCTTTTATAATATCTGCGCACATAGCAAAAAAATAAGCTATGGGAACTCCGCGCTGCCAGCTGCCTTTCAGTGCACGCGGGCACATGCCTATCTCAGTGTAACACAGTAACTTATTATTTCATAACTTCTTAATATAAAAAGTTAAACATGTCCCGCTCTTTATTTACTGTTTCAACATACTGCCCAGACGCGATGCAATGTCGTGTCTGTCAGGCGTCTCGCAGCTCGTATTAAACTAAGATGTAAACACAGCTGTATTAAGCACAATATATACCTGCATTGGTTCTATTTTTGTTTAAAAACTTACTGTAAAAATTCAAATACTTACGCTGCCGTCGCGTCATTTTGAGGTCGGAGAGCTCCAGGTTGTTTTCTTTTAAGATGATCATGCACAGATGTTGCGCTGCTGTGGTATGCCATTTCAGTTTTACACAGTATGTGTTTTATTTGGTTTCTGCTTAAAGTATTCCCACACTTTTGATCACGTTCTGGCTGTTTGGTATAACACTTGTATTATCCGGTCGGAGCTGAAGCCGCCTTCATTTGAAAACGTAAACAATGCGACGCATCGACACATTTCCGGCAAATCGACGTAATTACGTAATCGACTACGTCGACGCGTCGTTCCAGCCCTAATTTCAAGTGAGAGCAAGGTTATATTGTGTTACCTTTTACGATACATTGTTACAGTTCTCTTTCGAGGGAACTCGTGCTGCGTCACTGGGGTGACACTTTGGGGACGCCTCCAGGGGTGCGTCTGAATGTGTATATCAAATTCAACCAATGGTGAGGCTTAACGACAAAGACTGGGTGACGCGAGAGCCAGGAAGTATATCGCTATCTGAAATATTGTCAAAGACGGCGTTACAGGGACGCAGGAAATATAGCAAGGGAGATGCAGCGTCTCGTTCCCATTCTCAGGGAACAACAGTTACATACGTAACCCGAGACGTTTTCATATGTCAAACACAACTATGCAAAAAAGCATTTTGGTATGAATCAACATTCGCATACAGAAGATATAAGCATTTAAAGCTAACAGTTTAGCATGTGTGCTTAAAAGGCTAACATTTTTATGATATTATCCTACACTACACAGGGAATATGATGATTTTTTTTCAAAAAACTACTTGCATAAAATAGATTCAAGCACTTTCAATGACCTGTATCTATGAATGTATATTTTCAAAAACTTCCCAGGGACATCTGATATTGACGAACATGCTTTCATACCTTGTTATTCCATCTTTGATATAATAGAGCAGACATTCTGACATCAAAGGATCTTCATTAAGATTCACCAGGTGAGGTGTCTGTAGAGAAAACGGGGTCAGTGAGATCCTCAAAACAACATGAAATGATTCGAATGGCATAACATCTGCGGTTAGACTAATAGCAATATCAGATTTTAAAAAACAGATGGGGGCAATAGCTAAACAACTTTTGGATTTAACTTTGGGACTTTAAAACTAAGACACGTCACAATCTACCACTACATGACCAACCTTTTTGGGGGAAAACACCCCATTAAAGTCAGTATAGAGTTCACACGGCCTTTCTGCGAATAGCTTTTGACAGGTAGCAAAAAACAAAAAGATGTCATAGAAAAATAAATATGAGAACATAAATATGGAGACAAAAAAAATGACAGAAGAGAGCTCTTGAGTGGCGTTGTACAAGAGGCAGGTTAAAGTGTTGATATGTTTAAGGGAAAAAAACTACAAGGACATAATGGGATTATTGCAAATGGTGCTGGCAATTTGAACTAATGACAGCTTTCTGACGCACACGGGAGAAAGCACAGTGCCCGAAGATTCCAGATGCTGTCATCAGTCTTACCAAATGGCTTTATTTCATTATCTGAATAGCAGTCTATCACTATATGTTTCAGTTACTGTAATTGTCCATTTGCCTAAGGATTTGGAAAAACAAATTCCACTTTTTGTCAAATCAAAATATAGCTGATCTACATTTGCTGTTGAGAATCATGTCATTAACTACACCAGGAAATGAATTACCGAATACATGAAATGTTGTTTGTCATTTGTCTTGGACACTTAAAGGTACTAGTTGAAACTACAGTTAACAGTACAAATATTCACAAATCTATAACTAGGACTTTTCTACAGGAACTATTTCTATTAATATTGTCTTGTTATGACAAAGTTACTCTAAAAATGGGTAACACTTTATGTCCTTATGTCACATGTCATTAACATGAAGAAAGTTTTATGCACATTTGTTCAATTATGTACATTTAAATGCCAAGATGTCATTGTTTGAATTGTCTTACACACGAAACATGACAACTTGACATAAATCATACATCATAACTTGTCATAAATCTGTCATAAACATGACATAGCAGAATAATTACCATACTTAAGAAACTACCTAGCTTTATGGGTTAACATTACATAAAACTTAATTTGAATGTCATTAAGTGTTAATGCTGTGTCAAATAATTTTAAATACCTTAACAAAATGTAAAAGACACTTCAAAAGATTATACTTAACTTTATGAATGTGCACAATACATAAAAAACTGACAAGTAACAAAAAACGAACAAAACATTTAATACATTCAATTGAATGTAATTAACTTGCAGCGATATGGACACAACGCTGCATGGCTTTACCCATTAATGTACCTTTTTCATTTAATTTTAGGTGAATCAGTTTCCAAATGCAATAAAATATAATTTTATAAATTAAAATTATTATTATTATTAATTTTATGAATTGAAGAATATTCATGATGTTGTTATAAAACTATTTGACAAAGTATTAACACTTAATGACATTTTAATGACAAATTATATTTGTACCACTGTAGTAAAGAGTGGTCAGTTATGTTGTCTTGGTAATGTCATGTTGTCATGACAAGTTATGATTTATTGGTTAATGTCAAGTTGTCATAACAAAGACATCTCAAACAATGTTAATCTTTGCATTAAAAATGACATAACTGAACGAATGACACTTAATGACAGTTGTCATAAATGTGCATAAAATCTCCTTCATGTTCATAGCATGTGTCATGTCATGATTATAAACGTGTCATGTTAGTCTTATGAACACCCCTTTAAGTAAAGTGTTACCTAAAAATTTATCTGAAGAAACTCCACAAACCTGATTTGAAAAATAAACACTAAAGTCTTCAACTGACAGTGATGTTGGCCTATTAGGACCAAACTACAAAGAAATCCATTGCCAAAGGCATCAACGCAGTAAAAGAATAAAGAAGAATGATCAATGATGAAATGTGATGAAAGACAAAGACTCAGGATGACGTGAAAAGAAAAGGACTGATGCAGATAGCACGGTGAAAATTAGTTTACCTTTTGAGGAGAGAAGACACCCAGGGTTCCCCCATCTTCTCTTATGGCCACACCCATCTCTGCAAGAAGCGCTTCTCTGAGGGGAGACAAATATCAGGAAATGAAATCACCAAGACATACAATGACACAAGATTTTTTTTTACACTGCATTCACAATGTAATTTTGGGAGTAAAATACTGCTTGTATGACAGGGCTTAAATTGCTGTGGTGCCTGTGAGGGTTATGACCTGATGTGATATGAACGTGCATTTGATTTGGGCGAGATTTCACAGCTGAGCTGTGTCTGGTACAGGCAGGCACCAGCTGAACATGAGGGCACATAGCAGACACTCTACATATAGGCATGATGGGCACGGCCACAGGGACAATAGGAAGGGAGCCAGATGGCACCCAGACCCTCACTGACCTTTCCATACGGATGGCCTCTGTCTTCCTGAGCTTCTCCTCCCAGGTCTCATTCAGCTCAGCTATGATCTTCTCTGACTCCTGCAAAAACACACAGAAAGATCAGTGTAGGTCTATGAGATTTGTTACACCTATTTTATCATCTACCAGTCTTTTGGGAAACGCACCCCTAGATCAGCTTTTTCTCAAACCTGCCATAGTAATCTGCTTGATATGTGTAATGATAAGAAGCTTATTATGGTTTTAATGTAGTGAGCTTTTTGTTCAATCGTATATGGCAATCGTAATTTTGTGAAGGCCATAAATTTAAGGGTGACATGGAAAAATCACTGATATTTGGTCTAAAGAAAGCGAGGGTCATACACTTGGGAGCAATTGAACAGCAGGCTGTGGGCTAAAGGGCAGTAAACACGGTTTACTTTAAAGTTTTAACTTTAAATGTTCCTTTATTATGTCTAGCTCTTATTGTCTTTAGATGTAAGGAAAAACGGAAGCATCTGGCCTGAGCAACAGGAAGCTCCCCCTAAATCCTTCCTAAAAGGGTTAACACCCCTGCCATCTGTTCTTCTAGCAAGTAACACTGTAAGATATCAACTTAAACATGCATTGATTTTTCTAAAAAACAGACAATGATAGAGGCACACTGTTAGAAACAGATCATCACCATAATATGCCATTTAAATGTACAAATTGCATCTTTTAAGGAAAAAGCTATAATGTCAACTCAGAGCTAACAATAAAGAAAGCCCAGGACTGCTGTAAAAGTTTCAGGACGGTTAACAAAACCCAGACCAGTTTTTAATTCTTTTGAAAGTTGAAATTTTGTTTGTCATAGTACCTAGACAACTTTTTAGTTGTCATTACCGAAACGTGAGTTTGTAAATGCATATATTTAATGTCATATCATTAATTGCGGTAATTATAATTTTTGATAATGATAATCTTAAAAATTTAAATAATTCTATAGGAAATATTTTTTAAATCCTTTAAAAAAAATGGTTATACACCGTGTGCAGAATTATTAGGCATGTTGTATTTTTGAGGATTACTTTTATTATTGTACAACTACAGTGCTCTTGGTCAATTCAAAATGTTAACAAACCCTCAAACCTGAACATTTAAGTAGTAAAAGTGAAATTTTGGCTTTCTTAAGAGAATATTTCTATGTACATCATTATTAGGCAACTATTAGTGTGCAGAATTATTAGGCAACTAAATGAAAAACAAAGATTTTACCATCTCACTTGGTAAACAACGCTCCATCACATGCATCAAAGTACTCCACTGCATGGCTGTAAAGGCCTTATAGTTGAAAAACTAATGACATGGCCCCATTCTTCACCTGACTTAAACCCTATTGAGAACTTTTGAGCCCTTCTTAAGCAGGACATTTACAGTGAAGGTAAACAGTACCCTTCTCTGAACAGTGTCTGGGAGGCTGTGGTTGCGTCTGCACAAAATGTCGGTTCAGATCAGATCAAGAAACTGACTGAATCTGTGAATGGAAGGCTTGTGACTGTTATCGAAAAGAAGGGTGGCTATATTGGTCACTGAGTTTATATATTTTATTTTTTTTATTTTTTTATTACATGTTTATTTGTAAATGTAGAGTTTGTTTATTATTCTCACTTTAACAGGTGAAAAAACGTGAGATGGTAAAATCTTTGTTTTTCATTTAGTTGCCTAATAATTCTGCACACTAAAAGTTGCCTAATAATGATGTACATAGAAATATTCTCTTAAGAAGCCAAATTTTCACTTTTACTACTTAAATGTTCAGGTTTGAGGGTTTGTTAAAGGGGGGGTTTAATGGTATTTCAAGCATTCTGACTTATTAACACAGTTATAGAGTTGTTTCCTCATGCTAAACGTAGGCAAAGTGTCAAAACAGCAGTTGGACGTGTTACAGAGTATTTCTGTGCCGAACGCACTTCGCCAGGGTTCGTACAAGTTTCGGCAAGTTTTTTTCGATTACAGTTCTAACTGACGTTTCAGAGGTTTTCGATACGTATCACTTCTTTATATGGGCTTCCACCGGAAAACTTCCCCCGGAAAACCCCGCCCACCCGTCAATCAGCAGGTGACGCTAGAGCTGCTAACAGCTTATCACGCCACTCAGCTTTGTTTAATTTCAAAAGTCAACGATGGCACGAAAGAAGAAGTGTGTTTTTGGATGTAAGGAGAAGACATCCAGCCTTATGGAAACAATGGATATAGTTTATTATTCGGGGTAGCAGCGGAGTTTTGCGTGTGTGTTTGATGCTGTGGATTTTCCCAACCGGGTCATGACGAGTTGCACGCGGTTAAGTAAGACTTCTGTCTTATGTTGGAAATAGTCGCGTGCATATTATATAAATGACACGAACATGTAGTGAATCATAAGTTAAAACTGTGTTGTATAGTGTTGCATGACTCGTACTCGCTCCTCCCGCGATATAACTCCTCCTTCTTCATTTTTTCGTACGTTATCGGAAAGATTCGATAAAGCTAATCTTTCTTTTATAAATCTGATTAAACTAAAGACTCTTCAGAGATATAAAGGATGTCATACTACTCTATAGGTACTCCAGATTAACATCAGAAATGCAGAAACAGCGTGTGTTACGTGAGCTTTAACATTTTGAATTGAGCAAGAGCATTGTAGTTGTACAATAACAAAAGTAATCCTCAAAAATACAACTTGCCTAATAATTCTGCACACGGTGTAGTAAGTTCAGACCTTAATCTTATATGTGCCAATTGGCTTCAAGGGCTTTTTAAAAATTCTGATGCTGGACACCTTCTAAATCTGGATTTCGTGAGAATCACCCAATTGTATATAGTGACTATGATGGGTTACGGACAGCTATTTCAGCAAATTGCACATTTTTTATGAAATGAAATATTTACACTGTCAGAAAGAAGGTATACCAGCTGTCACTGGGACTGTACTCTTTGGGAAAGTCCAACTAATTACCATTTAAATACAGATATGTACCTTTGAGGAACTACTATTCATCCCTTTAGGTAAGGTGTACTTTTAAAGGGTACCACCCCGGTGACAGCTTTTGTACCTTTTGTATCTGTGAGTTTAATGTCTAATGTTGCTAAAAACACAAACATTTTTTTTGTGGCTTGATCTGAAAGCGAACAGGAAATGACCTGCATACAAAAAATTAGACACATTGTAAGTTAAACCAGACATCTCATCACATTATGGTACCTGAGGTTAATGATGCACTTGTATCTGAATATAGTGTCATATTTCTGGCTTATACACAAAGAACAAATCTATTTTTGTCCAATATCCTCCCGAACTGCGTCGTAGGTTGACGTCACGGCTGAGATTCACTTGCTGTAACCATGGAAACTAAAGGTTCTAGCCACGTATACTCCCTCCCTCCCTCTTTCTCTCTCCCTTCTAAGGTGAATCTTTGGCGTATAAGCCCTATACTTCTGTTACACCATGTCCTAACCAGACGTGACGTAATATGATTCTAAAGATGGGCAATTTGTCTATCCATACTGAACGTGAAACAGGGACGTAGCGCGATGCGATCTATCCCTAAATGCAGCAAATCAGAACAGTTTTGCTCTGTTTGAGATTTGTTCTGTTTTATGCTTTTTATCTTTTAAACGTGTCTCTCTTGAGGGGCAACCCAATACGGAAGTGACTTAAACTGCAATTCATCGACTGGCCGCTTGAGGCTGGCTCCAAAGGGAGTCAATTCCCATAGACCTCCATGTTAAACTGCCCAACTTTACAGTAGAAAATAATATGTTTACAGTCTGGTACAAAAAGTGTTTTTGGTCTATACAGCTAATTTTGCCCTTCATGACAACTGTGGGGAGGGTGAATTTTTTTGTAACTCATCCTTTAAATTTTATTAAGCCTTAAAGTTCAGCATAATTAAGGGCGAGGCCACTTGATTGACGATTGAACAGCCACTGCTGTCACTAGAATCGAGCCACCACAGCTTCACCCACGTCCCGCCTTGTAACGCATGACCAAGAGGGCGATGGCAAGCAACGCCAACTTTAAGCGTCAAAAATGCTCTTCACAAACCAATGGGTGACGTCACGGACAGTATGTCCATTTTTTTTTACAGTCTATGGCCTCTCCAAATCCACGTTTGATGATTAATATTTATAATGCCCAAAACTTGAATGAGATCTCTGTTGCGACATAGCAACAAAAAAAAAGTTTCTAAATTTTACATAGCGTCGTGGCAGGTTATGACAAAAGCTACGATTGACATCGAAAAGATACTCGTTATTGCGTGTAACGTCCCATCTAGTTAGGACACAGTGTTATAAACATAACAGAAACACTTTTTTTGTATCAAGTAATTTCATTTTACACATTATTATCTCTTTCCCCGCCATTGACGAGATAACTCGTCAATTAAGAGAAGTGCTTCCCTGCCAATGACGAGAATTTCCGGCTTTCCGCAATTATTACTTCCGCAACTATACAACCTGGAAGTGGCGCCTCACGTGAAGAAGAAAAAACTTTGTTTATGTTTTAAAGATCGCTTTGCTTCTGATCTCTATCAAAAGTCCTTTTGCAAAAAGGGAATTATCTTAAAAATGCTGGCGGGGAAAGAGTTATTTGTTATTTCTGATTATTCACTACACCGCTGTTCGCTTAACGTTTTAATATTTTTATTTTGTACGTGTTACTGTTTTAATACAGACAGACTGTATTTTTTTCATGTTAATCATAACTTTGTAGAAAACTGCAAATTTCGATTTGTTTACTTGACGAACAGCTGGTTTATCAAATTTCACATTAAAACAGTCTGTCAGAACCAAAGCACGTTAATTCAGGATGCCATCCAAATACCTCCCAGGTTACCATGGTGATTCAGAACAGAACATGCATATGTATGAGAAATATGCAAATGATTATTAGTGGAGCACTGCAAACATAAAAGGTCACCGGTTGCCTGAAGCACCTTTATAATCTCAATTTTCATTAATTCAAGAGGAAACGTCTGCAATGCCAGGAAGCGGTTATTCATTTAAACCCTTGACTTCTCTTTTTGTCGAAAAAAAATCTCATTGTCATTTGGAGATGTACCTTTAGCCTCTCGATGGCTTCCTCTCCACCCGGCGTAGACATGATGCGTTCCTGGATGCTGGAAACAGACTGTAGACCTACTTGACTGCACAAAGACCCGGAGGACGGAGAAGCTGTCAGGCAGCCCATAGGCGCTGTGGAGAAATGGCCAGGCCGTTGGTTCTCTGAGGCAAGCAAGTATCTATGCTTATTGTTGTGTATATCTTTCAGGTCTGAGCCACAGAGGAGAGACAAACACGAGGAGGAAAGTGAAGCAGAAATGATGGAAACAGAAATGTGAGAAGCACAAAAGAGGGAGAGAAAGAAGAAAGAGGAGGAAAGAGCCATGTAAGACACCGAGTTCACATCAAAGGATTAAAACAAACAAGCAAGTCAGACAGACAAGATACACAGGGCAGGAGTTTACACACCAGGTTATTCAATAAGTTTGTTTAGATGTTACTACAACTGTAGTAATCCAATTATAAATCAGGACTTGTTGTCAAGACTTGTTTTCAGTTTACTAGCATATTTCTATATTCCAATGTGAAATATTTCATATTACAAAAAGCAGATATAGACTGATACCGATTCCAATGCCGATAGTTTGGTGGTTATGTAAGCGTGCATTAACTAAATTCTGAAGATTACAATTTCTGAATGTAATTTTTTTTTTATATATTGACCATTACTATTTAAGATTGAACAATATTGAACTAGTGTCGTTTCTTTACATTTTCTATACATAGAGCTGAAATTTATTGCATTATTGCAAATTTTTTGCTTTTTTGATTGAGAGGATATATCTCCCATGATTATCGTCCGTTTTTATTTAGTTTTTGTAAATGTTTATATCGTCCAATACCGATTATTAGGCAATATATTAATGCATCTCTAATGTATACATTTATGACCTTTTTTAAAAAAAATTATTAAAGGAAAAATGCTAAATTAGTTAATGCCATTAAAGGTAAATGCTTTATGCGAGTACTGCGCGTCCCGAGCGAATTATTATCAAGTTCTCGTTATCGTCCGGTGGTGTAGACGCTAATATAGTTATCATTATAGTTAACGCTATGGTTATCGTTAAAGTGTGGATAGCCCTTTAGTTTCAGGTTTCACCCCGGATTTCCACCAACTGAACGGCTGTGAATCCACTGCGGAACGGCGGCGGACTCAATCGGTTTCCATTCAAGTCAATGTGTGTATTTCCACTGACTGCGTTCTGAATCCGTCACAGCTCCGGCCATCCGCAGCCCTCCGGAACAAATACGCAGAGCTTTTATTTTTGCCGAATGCCGGACAGCTCCGCAGGGCGGAGCCATGACTATATCGCGTGATCATACCTGATTTCGCAAGATCTCGTGTTGTGATCTGGGCTGGTCTAGCAATTTAGCAAAACGTCATAATTTAACGTCATAATGGGCGGAGACAGAACTAGATATTCGCAAATTCATCACGTGAATTTGCGAGACCTCATGGGTCCTCGTCACTTCGGTACGCAGCCGCTCTGCAACAACTACAGAACTGGTGGGTATTGGCGGATGGCGGAGCCGTAACGCAGCGGAGCCGATCTACCGCCGCTCCGCAGTTGGTGGAAATCTGTGAATTATTTATAAGTTCTCACTTTAAAGATAAAAGTACTTTTTTGCTATCTTCAAATGAAATCAAACGGCAATAATTTTCCTTGATTCTGAAACTAGTTTCTCTTTCTACTGAAGCTAGCTAGCTCACATGGGCTGTTGAAATGTCAACCACTAACCAAATAGTTATTTAGACATTTAGTTCAATATTCAGGTCTGCCGTTATTTTCGTATGAAACACCCATTTTTCACAATCCAATCAATTTCCATTTTTGTCTTACTGTAATATCCTCCTTCATTTTTATATGTGTCAGATAACGGAAATAAGGGGATGTGAAGGCAGTTTCATATTGATTCAAGATAAATTCTCTGAAAACAAGTCTTAATATGTCCTCGGGTAAACTTTGTTTGAAAAGTATTTAGAAATGCATGCCGATTATGAATTGCATTTATCAAAGTTTACAATTATATGATAAATATGCACTTTACGTGAACACTGAATCAATCATTTCCTTATGGACTTGATTTTGACCTGGCTGAAAACTGACATCCCTTCTCAGATGACAAAGAGAAAAGATGTTGAAAGTGGGAATGGAAGAGCTGCATAAAACGTGCAGGCTAAAATGTTTTAACATCTTCACACCAGCCAATCATTTAAAATATCACAACGCTGGTCCTCTGGTACACCTATAGGGACTGGAGGTTTCAAAACCTCTCCCAGCATGCTTTAGTGTGAGTTTTCTTCTGCATGATTTTCATTCATCTGAAAAAAACTCTCCTGAAGCAACTAGGCCGGGATGGTGGCATTGCAGTGATGCATTTCAATACAACTGCGTTCTGATGATGCGGCTGAGGCCACACGGACCATGTCACGCATTTCAGTAAAATAAAAAACTCGCAGAGCAAGATGGTTGTAGCGATCCAAAGCACATTGTGTATTCATCTCTCTGTGCATATCAAGAACTCCCAGACAGACTGAAAAACCAACAGTCGACTGAATTCTGATTTGGACGTTTCTTGCTTCTGAAGCTTTCAAAAGAGAACCGCAGCGTGTATAAGAAGATATGGAGAATATCAGGGAAAGGAAGGAGACACAGGTGCAATGAGGGCCAAAGACAAACTAAATCTATGAAGAAATACTGAAAATAGGTACGTCTATGGTATTCCTACACTGCATGGCAAAAAGCTACCACTGCACATCTATTCTGGAAATATAAGATGATAAAAACATGCACCTTTTTTCCGATAGCTCAACGCTTCAGTTTGTAAACATAGCAATGCTTTAACATCGTGAATATCATGACCTGCAATGAATAGTTAAACACAACACATTTACTGGGAGAAGAAATAGCGACGATAAGGGACAACAAATTTTGGAGATTGTGACATTAAAGGCATAGTTCACCCACAAATTAACAATTTAACCCACGTGAAACCAAAAAAGCAAAGTGCACTTTAAAAGTCACAAACCGAAGATCATAACAGACAATCTATTACTCAACGCTCTCTTATCATATGGATTCAGGAGACTTTTTATGTTCAATCAAAATAGGCAAAGTGTCAAAGATTCGACTCATTTTGTCTTTCACGGTGCAAAAAAAATACGGATTGGAACAACATTTGGCCTACCTTTTGCATTTTTGTGTGAACTATTCCTTTAAATGCTTCCAGATGCAGTCTATTAGGTCTGTGGTTTGGGAGTATATGAAAAAATACCCGCCAATAAAACCGCGCCATCCCAGACGATCTATCAAAGCTCAAAGCCTGCAAACGGCACGCTACCCAAACCCCGCCCATGCTATCCCTAAATTTGTCTGGGATTCCTTGCATCTCAAGCTTCAGCCATAAAAAAACGGAGGCATGCAGAGCCAGCATGTTTGTATTTCAAAAGGGGCGAAAAGCGATAAACAAGCTACTGTTAGCGAGCAGAGAAAAAGAGAGAATGCGATCCTGTTGCGCGTATACACACATTTGCTTCCACTTCCAAGGCAATCATCCTCCATCGGATCGACTGAAGGGAAGGAGGAAGAACAGGAAAAAGTTGAAAGGACTAGTAGAGGAATGACTGAGGGAGGTAGTTAGATTAGACTTAGACTTGAGAACAAACATGAGATGGAAACATGACTTTACACAACAGCTGGCATGCAGATGTGTGGTTATACTTGACATACTCTACGCAAGCACACAAACGCAGGCGTTTCCAGTTGTGCGTACTTCATTTCATGCCTCCTTGCATTGTGAAATGTATCAAAGCGCTATTTATAATGTTATGCAAGTGTATTCTCAATGTAGGCACATGGGTCAAAAAAGTTTTGTTTGTTACGCATTTGTTTTGGAGGGCATCCTTGCAATGCAACGGCCAGGTATTCGCATTTGCGTACTTGCAGAGAGTATGTTGTAAAACAATCTTCAACAGAAGGTCATCAGAATGCAATATCAAGCAGTACATAATCTTTAAACAGCAAATTCTTATCAATCTTTAAACTTGTGGGCACTGAACGAGACCTTGTATTTGTCTAGCTGTGGCCATCGGGGGTGCTGTGATTTGACTTACTGTCCAGGATGTCCCCAAGACCCTGGGCACGGAGGAGGTCCTTCAGCCGGAGTACCTCATCTTTAAGCTCACGCACCAGTTTGGCGTTGGGATCTTCGTTGATGACAGCATTGCACTTAATCTGCTTGGCCCTATCAGCGTATCTGTATAAACAAAAAATACAATTTACATTCACAACATGCATTTGGAAGGCAATTTTAACCAACACAACATAAAATGCATTCAAGCTATACATTTTGAGAGCATTGCTTGGGAATCAAACCCATAACCTTGGTGTTGCCAGTGCCATGTGCTACCACTTGAAAACTAAAACTATGACATAATGACATTGAGTTGGACTAAGCACAGCAAGTGAAATCTTATCGGAGTGTGCTGAGAGTTTCATCATAGTTAATATCAGCAGGGCTCAAAGCAGCAACCATAGCGGTCCTGGAGTTTCCTCCTGGTGAACAAGCAAACAAACAAAAACAACACAATTGAGTTAAGGTATGAAGCTAGGGACACACCAAGCCGACGGTCGGGCAGGTTGTCATGTCGAATCGGTGATGGAGCTCGCCTAGATGTTGGACCATTGTGATTGGCATAGTGAATCAGTGCACCAGGAAAAAATGGAAGTGACGCACAGAATGCTCATCTCTTTTTTTGCATCTTTTATTCTAATACGTGACTATTTTAAAAAGACTATAGCTCACAATGCTGCGTACACACCAAAGTCAAAGCATCACGTTCCTTGCTCTAGATTACTTGCGTGATTTAACTCTGTCATGCGAGTTTTTTTGCATGAGTTGAATATTTTTTAACTTGCACAAAGATGAGCTTGAGGCCGAATAGTGCATGTATTCGCCGCAATCACGCTGCCCATTTTGCATCGCCACACGTGTATTCGCGTCTTTGGATTGACTTTGTGTGTAATCTACTCACGCAAATCCTCGAATTCGCATTTGGTGTGTACGCACCATTAGACATTACAGATGTGTCTGTGTTGGGCGAGATTTGTATTAAATTGTTAAGCGATCACTGCTTTGTTTATGTTTTGTATATCACTCCAGCTCTTTTGGTTTCCTGTTTTGAGTAACGAATACCAACTACTGCCACTTGCTGGTACGGAAAGGTATCTCACCCTCCGCAGGTGCAAACGGACATGCTACTTGGCCGTGTCAGGGCAACTTTGGACCAGACCCAGCCAGCACTGTCTGTGTTATTTGATGGCATTGGTTTGTTGTGTCCCTACCCTAAGATGAGCCAATGAGACACCTTTCCTGAATCATAAAAAATAAATCACATAGGAAGAGGTATTAATGTAAATAGTAAGCTGAATGTTTTGTTTGCGTTTCTATATGTATCCAATTATTAATATTACTGCAATAACGGTCAGTACCGGCATAAAAAAATAAAACAGCTTTACTCACTAAGTCAATTTATTTGATGGCTTTGGGTTTTTATCCCAACAGAATAGTTGAACGGTTGTAATATTTAATGGTGCATTCACACAAGACGTGGAATAGTGAGTGATTTACATGTTAAGGCCATGCAAAGACGCGAATAGGCATCCTGCGGTGCGGAAAGCACGAATGTCGCAGCACAGATGGCGCGTTCCGCGCGAATTAAGCGTTGCCGTGTAAAAAATCTAAACTTTGGCGAATTGTCACGCCGCGTTAACCAAACACAAAATTCCATCCCATGACGCGAATTTCAGTGTGAATGTTTCGAATGACTGGAATTTCACGCGCGACTTTCATGCACGAATGACGCAAGTAAACTCAAAATGTTCAAGCGTCCGCCTACGCGCGAATAGCGCATATTTACCACCTCTACCGCGTTTGGTGTGAACGCACAGTAAGGCCCTAATATCAGTATATAATCTGAAGATTGTTGAATTATGTTAAATACAGTCTATGGGTGGGGACGGAGGACTCAATTATATTATTATAAATCAACATTCATACCTAGGTTCTCTCTGAGCAGCCATGTCAACACTGAGTCTCGATAAGGAATAAAGTCTGTCTTCTTTTTCTTCTTGCTCTGTTTCAAAACAGCCAGTAAACATGTTGGAAAAGCACTTAAAAAGTAGATTTGAGTACTAGTGGTATAAAAATGAAGTGATGGAGAAAACTATAAACACTCGATGCGGACAGGAATACAAATAAAGTATGACAAAATGGAGTTAAAAGAATCTGATTTAGAAAAGATTTAATGGTTAGTGACAGTATACGGTTACTGTGCAAAGATTACCTTGCTGGTACAATTATCCTGGGTGGGAAAGCATTGCCAAGAGAGAAAGACAGACAGCACACAGGGGTTAAGCACTGAAGACAGGCAAGAGAGACAGACAGGTATTGTTACTACTACTCACCACTTCAGCCAATGCTGAAATAACCTTTCCAAGAGTGGTTAGAGATTTATTGATGTTTGCTCCCTCCTAAAAAGCAAAAACAAGCGAAATAGTCATGTTAAATCTAAATAAAATTGCATAATTATTGTATAATATAATTCAGCTGCCATCATTTAGCCTTCACTTAAAAAGTACACTATGACTTTTTACACTAAGGCTTTGCTGATGATCTGACCAATAAACATTTCTGAAAACTTGATGGGCTCTATCTTACACCCGGCGCAATGCAGCGCAATGCACGACGCAAGTGTCTTTTGCTAGTTTCCACCCTGGGCAATTATAATTTTCACGTTTAGCGCCACGTTGTTTAAATAGCAAATGCATTTGCGCCCCTTTTTGCGCCCAAGGGCGTTCTGTTCTAAAAACGAGGTGTGTTCAGGTGCATTGTTGGCGCGTGGCTATTTTGAGGCAACTAAAATAGACTACGCCGTTGACCAACAAAAACCTGGTCTAAAATCAATGTCGCAATATGTTTTTTGTTATTTAAAGAGCGCATTAGTAATATGCGCCTATAAACGGGAGAACAACGCGGGTTTGCTTATCACATAGTACATGAATGCGCAGCAGCAGAAAAATGCTTTTAAATATGAAAGATTAAAGGATTGAATGTAAAAGATTATTATTGAGTCTCTTGGACATAAATGAGGACTAATTATGAGACATTAGAAGGTACAAAGAGCTGCTTCACCTGTAGCCTGGTAAGTAAATAAATGCTTTGCTTTAAACAAATGCATCTGTTTTTAAATTTTTTTTTTAATGCTACCTCACGGATTTATTGTATATTATGACTCTACACCTGTGGATATAGTGAGATGAGAAACATTTTTAAGTAATGCTTAAAAAAACTGATGCTGTCCAAGTGCTGTACCTTGGGGAGAGCCGTTTGTAAATTCTTTATCTCCTGTTTGTTACAAATAAAGTATTTTTACAGTACAAACCTTTTCTTACATATTTGTAAATTATTTTTTGATGATATTGGATAGCCATACATTTAAAGCAATTAAAAGCCTGCTTTTTTACTTCCATGACTAAAAGAAAACGGGTTTTTAAAGGTTTTAATGAAAAAATAACAATTTCAATACAAGTGAAAAACAACACAATTATTAAACATTAATCTTAAACTGGGGATCTTCTTCCTCCGCTTAGTTTATCAGTTTACAAAGTCCGTCATCTAAATAGGGATTAGACATAGCGCCAGCGCAACTGGCTTTTAAATGGGATGAAAGCTGAGACTCTCATTGGTTTATTGCACGTTACGCCCAAAATACTCCCATTAATCATTAAAAAAATTGGACCAACCCTTTTCTAACAATTTTTCCCGTTAAATTAGCAAAAGTGGATTCGGACACACCCATTTAGACGTTGCGCTGTGCGCTTTAGACAATGCGCTTAGATCATTAAAACAGGGCCCTATGTTTCACATTCCCAAAATATTTGTCCCATGTAAAGCTGTGGGAAAGCAATAAAATGAGCCTTTACCTTCAGTCTGGTTCCTTTGGCTCCTGTCGAGTCAGCACGTTCACTTCCTGCCAGATCCACCAGGCTGATTTTGCTGACCTGAGACCAGACAGCAGAGATACAATAGGACAGATTAACACAGTGCAAATGAATCATTCGTTTAAAATGGTTCTTCTTAAATGATTTTTACTGCCTAATGACATTCAGATTATCACTAAGCTAAACAGCAATTCGTATGGTACTGCATGTCAAATTACTGGTGCATACTAACAAAACTGAGTTTTCATTTTATTTCTTTGCCCTTGAGTTTAGGCCAGCAGTGCTGCTGCCAAACCGAATGTGTAATATTTGAGAGAGAGACAAAGAGGGGGGAGCCGAAGCGAGACCCGTGTAGTCAAATCTAATGTAGTAGATCTGTACAATAGCCTTTGTATCCATGAATCCTACAGAGCCTCCTTTGTGTCCACAGATTAGACATTGAGCATCACAAACACAGACCCAGCTTTATCCATCTCTCTCAGTTTAGTTTTGTGCAGTACAGTTTTCGCTATGACCTCTGTTAAATATCATAATGGCCAGGTTAGTAAATAAGATCAAACCTTCTCTGTGGACAGATCTGTGTCGGTGTCGTGCCTTCTTTGGGTGAAGACGATAGTGAAGACGGCGTGAGAGCGGCTGCTGGTTTCATTCATGTTGGTGGCGGCCACAGTTCTGAGGATAAAAAGTATCAAATGAGTAGATGTACCTTAAATCTCTGAAACATACATGAAATGAAATTTAAATGTAATACATATTAAAACAAGGTTTACCTTCGAGACTATTTTGGCAATATTTATTTATTTTTGAGCTTAAAATTGATCAAAATTTTCTGCTTTTGCATTTATACATTTTTAGGAAATCAATAATTAAAAGTTTGGAATGATATGAGTTTGGTATTATACCAAAATCCTGTATTTGTGTCACACTACATACCCTAGAAATTGATGCCTAAAATGTTTATCAGCAGATTATAAACATTAATCCTGGAAAAAGTACTAGTAAGTGCAGAAATAAGACATCAACACAGCTCATGTGCCGGATGTGGCACAGGATAGGATATACTCGAGAGAAACAGGCATTTCACGTCACAAATCCCAAAATAAATCCTTAGAATAGGCACGGGAGGATTAAAGCCACGTTATTTCTTCCCAAGAGTCATATTTACACATGACTGTCAAGTCAAAGGCAGATCATCACAGGAAGAAAACATAACAAAACAATTTCATTTCCCACACGACAAAAAGTCTACACCAATACTGCAGTCTATAAACCTCAGATAGGCATATTTGAATCACAATAAAATAAAATCACCTAAACCATTTAATTTTACACAGAATACATATCAAGTTGTTTCTGTCTGTGAGGACCCGTGCTGGCAAAATGAGTCGGAATGCACAATTCTAATTTTGAGCTAGAGCCAAAAGAAAGTATAAAGATCGATTTTGGTCAAAATTAAGGTTTTTTATAAAAATAAGTACATTAAGCCCTAATTTAGCAATCCCAATGCTCTAAATAGTCATACAACATTTAAAATGATATTTATCCACATACGCACCTGACATTTGACGTTACTGTAATTGAGTAGTTTTTTTGTGTACTTTTACTTTTTTGAGTAGTTTTTAAAATCTGTACTTTTACTTAAGTATGTTTTGTTTAAAGTATTGTACTTCACTACATTTTAAATCATATCCGTTACTGAGTAAAAAAATATTTAAAAAAGCAAGGTGATAAAGACGCGCAACACATGATTTATGGGCGGGGGAACACGCAAAAAAAACCATGGAGATGGACGAGACAGTCGCGAGCTAATGCTCTTAACAATGCTTTTAACAATGATTGATGTTAAAAGAGTTATTAAGAGTGACAAGACTCGAAACCGGTCTTCCTCGTGCTGACTGACAGATCCGAAGCATGCACACGATATGTGCGATATATAGACATATACACAGAATTACAGTTTTAAAAATATCTGTTTTCACCCAGATATAATCTGTTATGTCTTAAGTTAATGTTTGGTTAACTGTTAGGAAAAATATCTGATGTGTAACATCATAATTTATCCTTGCATTACAGTAGATCTTAAAGGGATAGTTCACCCAACAATGAAAATAATGTCATTAATGACTCACCCTCATGTCGTTCCAAACTCGTAAGACCTCCGTTCATCTTCGAAACACAGTTTAAGATGTTTTAGATTTAGTCTGAGAGTTTGCTGACCCTCCATTGAAATTCCATGTACAGTATACTGTCCATGTCCAGAAAGGTGCAGTAACGCGGATGACGTGTTATCCTCAGACATGTTTGCAAAGTTTTTTTCAAACTTTTAAACTTCTCCCTCAGACTGTAAACGAAGCTCGGGCGCACAAAAAAACCCCAGCTGGGGCGCACCAGATAACACATCAGCCGCGTGTTACATGAAGTCGTAATTTTTGTTATTTTCAGACCAAAATGTATTTTCGATGCTTCAACACATTCTAACTGACCCACTGATGTCACACAGACTACTTTAATGATGTTTTTATTACCTCTCTGGACATGGACAGTATATCGTACATAGGAGGGTCAACTAGCTCTCAGACTAAATACAAAACATCTCAAACTGTGCTCCGAAGACGAACGGATGTCCCACGAGTCTGGAACGACATGTGGGTGAGTCATTAATGACATTTACTTTCCTGTCCTCTCCTAAAAACTCACTGTTAAATAAATGCAAAAACTGGTAAAAAAAAAAATACAAAAACAACAAATAAAAGTTGAACATATATTTTTCCTATAGTATTGTTTTTGACTTTGTTTGTGCCAAATCTATTAATTTTTCCAGTGATTTTAAAGATATGGATGCAGCGATTTTGTTTTTGAACGTTGAAAAATCCTTTACTAAATTTTACTCAAAATTGACTTGCTTCAAACAGGTGTAGCTCTGTAATTTTTTGTCAGATTCCAACAAATCCTACATCGTTTTGACTTTTTTAATACAGAATGCCAAAATATAAATAACTCATTTTCAAAAATGTCCTTATACCGCCTCAATTTGTCAGCACAGGTCACCAATATAAAATCAACAATGTGGCTTTATTAAATTTTATTCAATGTCACGAAAAATCCAATCTTTTTTGCTCTCACCTGGCTTTGTTACCAGCATCCATGAGGTCAGCAATGTCTGTGTAAGACGTGACGGCCAATTTCGAGAGGTCTTCTACATAAGGCCCGAGTAGGGGATGTTCTCTGACACGTAGGTTTCCTTTGTTCTTAGGGTTAAGCAGATCCCTTACCCGCTCACAGTATATCTCCATATAAGCCACCTACAATAAGCATATAAAAATCAACTTGTATATAAAGAGTATGTATTTTTTTTAAAGAGGGTGTGGTGTCTTCTTAGTCCTACTTAGTCATGTTACACGTCATATCGTATGTAAAAGACAAAGCCAAAACAAAACCACTAATTTGAAAATTTGTGGAGGATATGTTCAATGATTTTGATCAATCAACACCCAATCGATTATAAACAGTCAGATTTATTGTAAGATACAATCTAAAAATTGATGGGTTGTTTAAACTATGGCTGGGTAAAATTTGGAAAAACCTAACCTTTGGTAAATTAACCTATGCTGGGTTATTTCAACCTATGGTTGGGTCAAACCTGGACATCCATCTTCGGGGTTTGTCCATATTATGAACCAGGAATTTGCAGTGTGTTATATAGTTACCCAACCATGAATAAAAACAACACAGCATGTTTAAGCATATACCGTACATCCAATTAGTTTCAAATTAAATATAGTGCCAAGCGAAACTAAGGTCTGCAAACACAACTGCATTTGACATGTTAAAAACAAAATGGAAATCCATTAAAATGTGTTTTAATAGATCATGACTCAGTCTCCAATAAGTCACACAAATGGACTGATGCTGTGTGCGCTGCTCACCTCCACCGAGTACGAAACCTCCTCATTGTTATTGTCATTGATTTTCTCGAAGAGATCTTCACAGAGCTGGTAGAGGGAAGAAAAAAGCACATTAGAGAGGAGAGAGAGAGAGCGATCGATAAGGAGCACAAATAACTCCAGGCCTGCTGGACCCACTGGAGAAGCGCTAATGGTTTAATGTCCTCTGCCAATGTCTGAGATCAGAAACATCTCAGTCACTGTGGAGCTCTTAAGGAGGTCTTTTACTCTGTATCCATTAAGGTGACACGGATATGGTGTGCGTACCAAAGGAATGATTCCTTCCTGCCCCTCCTCCTGCTTTCCCATCATGGTATAGGACTTGCCAGCTCCGGTCTGGCCGTAGGCGAAAATGCAAACGTTATAGCCCTCGAAGGCATGCTGCAACATCTCCTTCCCGATGTCATTGTACACAAGGCTCTGTGACGCAAAGCTGGGGTCGTCCGGCTGAAAGGAAAATGAGGAAAACATTACAGACTGGTTTATTTTGTAGGATGATTAATTACAGCTAAAAATCTGACTACAAGCGCATTTATTGTGCATAGGGCCAGCTCAGCAGAAACAGAGGAATATAAAGAGACACTGGAGGACTTACCGAGGTATGAGACCAGTATGAATAGTCAAAGCTGAAAGATTTGGGTCCTTCTTTTGGGTTCTTGGGGTTCAAAATAGCTGAAAAAAGAAAGAAAGTGTGAAGAGACATCAGTATAGACTAGACAAAACTCATTTTTTTTTGCATTGTGTTTCACACAAGAAGCATTTACAGTTCCTTGAAATTACGACAAAACAAGAATGCCTTTATTGTTTATTGACCAAGCTATTGTTGGATATAAATGTCTCATATGATCAAGTGACATACGATCAATTTGCAATTAAACATTGTATAAACCATGTAATGAACACTTTTTATTAATGACCCACACAGTAGATGCAAATGACAACTCCTAAAAAGGAAAACAAAAATATTCAATAGAAAAAAATACACGTATGCTGCAATAGTTAGCTTTTCCGGAACCAAGCACACTTTCATCAAATACTGTATGACACTTGCATTATATGCGAGCGGACCCCACACTAATAGTATTTTGTTTCTCTCTCCCGGTCTCGTCCTCGAACCCATATATAATATATAATATTATTATAAAATAATTTATTTTGCAAACTTAAAGAATTATCATACTACTACATATTTATTATTGCATGTTCTACTACATCGCGCAGTCCAAGTAAATAACACTGATGACACAAAATGTACAAGATCATATCTGTTGCATGTGACAACCCAAAAATCATTCTTGTCTAACCACTTAATATTTCTTGCTGTTGATATATGTTTGACATTTACATCTATGCATTTGGCAGATGCTTTACCCAAAGCATTTGCATTCACATTTTTATAAGTGTATTAAACATCCTTCTCTGTCAATAAATCATAATGATGATAAATCTTCCCAGACAGACATCTAACTACTGTCCATCCCTTCTTTCTGCAGGTTGCCACACATCACTGCAATCCTAATAAACGGGAATTTAAAGGCTTCTCAGGTATTTGGTGTATCCCAAACACTCAGCTCTGCCCTCATCTCGACAACTCCATGCCGCCATAATGTTAAGCTTGGGAGCGAGCCGGCCATAAGGCTGTGGGACCGCAGGAATCTACTGTAGGATATTTATAGGGATCAGAAAGCCAGCTGCTACAGCAGTCCTTTTGGCTGACTTGGAGTCCCCTTTGCGAGAGCGTGTTCATGCCCTGATCGAATCCAAACAAGCGCATTCCTCCGCCAAAACGCGGGGTGGCGAGGTCAGTTGGCTGGGTGGGTGGAAAAAGGGAAAGGGTGTCTGACAAATGGGATGTGCATGCTCCCGTCCTAGCAACGATATAAACAAAACCATAACAAGATGCTTTAGTCCCACTTTAACAGAAATGACTGACCGGCCCAAGAATAGAGAAACGTGGCATTTTTTTCCACTTCAAACAGAAATGGAAGAAAGGAAGGTTTAGATTATGCTTTAAAAAGTCAACAGACTAATTAAGCACGAGTCTCACTGCAGTCGATGGTGCTTGAGGACCCCTGCTATGAGAAAATCCCTTTGTAGCACCTTTGGGACTCTGGCTAATCTCACAGCATTCATCTATAATTCAGTGCAAATGTGAGGAAGGGTAGGGCTTTAGTTTCCTAGGGAAAAAAATAATTGAAAAATGAACATCTGTTTAGTTGCATGTCCATTTGGAAAGGCAAGCAATAAGGTACGGTCACAGCTGTGAAAGCAGGTCCTCTGTCGTGTCCTGGCTTCTTGCATGAGCCATGTGACATAGGACAGGCCCGGGTCAGTCAGGAGAAAGAGAAGCTAAATAAAGAGTGATTACACCTCTGACCTAAGGGTAACTGGAAACTGGAGCAGTGGGTAAAACACATGGGGATTTACATTACCGCGGTACCTCAGTCCCTCTTTCCTGGAACAAAATGCATAGAGGGGCTATAAATGCTTCACCTATCATGCACTGTCTTCATCAGACATATTAAACCACTGATGAGATGGCAAGAGCAACATAAGTCTGGCCTTGCTCACATACTTATACTCATAAGCATGTGTCACTTACTCACACCTGTTCCTGCATCATTCTTCAGCCTCTTCTCATGTCTGTCTCTTATCAGAGGCCAGCAGGTTCATTCTGGCATTTCCCTTTTATATTCAATTTTGAGATAATTCAAAATGTATCACATTTATTTATCATTCACACTTTGCATCTCCACACCCAACTGGTTTAAAAAATTCAGTATGGTGCTAGTGGAGAAAGCAGATTGCTTTCATGTTGCAGGCAATGTTTTAAAGTCCATATATTCACTTCCTGCATAAAATGCATTGGGGAAACTCACTGACTTCTAACTAAACTCTGATATCTTCTTTTTTTTAATCTCAGAAACACATCCTGCGTCACTGCTGCACTTTGGCAAACCATAGCAAAACCGAAGAACTGCTACCATGACAACCACCACAGTGAACAGTGGGCTTCAAAAACAAGAGCTGTGCTCTACAATTTAATATTTGCTTCGGCCTCAAAAACATGTACTTTATTTTCATTACAGAACTCGAAACCAAATTAAGTGATAATTGTTAAGTGACAAGCTAAAATCCCTTAGAATGGTACTACTAGACCGCTGGATAGTTGGATATTAAACCAGACATGATAGCCTGTGGAGATTCAGTACCCCTGACTGGTAAGCTTAAAGGCATAGTTCACCCAAAAATAATAAATTCTGTCATCGTTTACTTACTGTCATGTTGTTACAAATCCACTTAAAGGCGGAGTCCACGATGTTTGAAAGCCCATGTTGATATTTGAAATCACCTAAACAAACACGCCCCTACCCCAATAGTATCTGGACCTTCTGTTGATAGACCCGCCCCACACATACGCAACCCGGCAAGGATGTCGGTTAGTAGACACGCTCCTTACTGCTGATTGGCTATAAGTGTGTTTTGGTAGTCGGCCCGTCTCCTTTTCCAAAGCGTTTTTCAAACATCGTGGACTCCGCCTTTAAATTTCTTTGTTCTGATGAACACAAAGGAAGATATTTCGAGAAATGTTTGTAACCAAACCGTTCGTGAACCCCATTTACTTCCACAGTTTTACTTTTTCCTATTATGGAAGTAAATGGGGTCCACGAAAATGTCCATGTAAGATAAATATACTTTTAAGACCATAAAATACCAAAACGTTCAAATACTATACTAAATAAAGTACATGATCCTGTCATTTTGTACAATGTTATACATTTTTTTGTTTATTTCCCAGTCATGGTTCTGGATCAAAACACCAAGAGCTATAACACCTTTAGCCTAAATAAATCATTTAAATCATTATAGTCTAATTTTATGAAATTTAAAGGAATATTCCATTTTCTTAAAAGAAATATCCAGTTAATTTACTCACCACCATGTCATCCAAAATGTTGATGTCTTTCTTTGTTCAGTCGAGAAGAAATTATGTTTTTTGAAGAAAACATTGCAGACTTTTTCTAATTTTAATGGACTTTAATAGAACCCAACATTTAATACTTAACTCAACACGTAACAGTTTTTTTCAACGGAGTTTCAAAGGACTATAAACAATCCCAAACGAGGCATAAGGGTCTTATCTAGCGAAACGATTGTCATTTTTGACAAGAAAAATTACAAATATACACTTTTAAAGCACAACTTCTCGTCGAGATCTGGTCGTGATGCGCCAGCGTGACCCCACGCAATACGTCATGACGTCAAGCGGTCACAGAAGACGAACGCGAAACTCCGCCCCAGTGTTTACAAGTGTGTTGATGTGTTGAAAGAGGACCGTTCCTACGTTGTTGTATGTCAACTGATACTAATTAATGTCTTTGTGTCAGTTTATTGTTTACAATGGTCCGCAAATGTGCGTTTTATATATGTAACACGTGACCTCCCTACGTCACTACGCATTTACGTTAGGTCGCGCTGGACCGGATCTAGACGAGAAGTTGTGCTTTAAAAGTGTATATTTGTTATTTTTCTTGTCAAAAATGACAATCGTTTTGCTAGATAAGACCCTTATGCCTCGTTTGGGATTGTTTATAGTCCTTTGAAACTCCGTTGAAAAAAACTGTTACGTGTTGAGTTAAGTGTTAATTGTTGGTGTCTATTAAAGTCCATTAAAATTAGAAAAATCCTGCAATGTTTTCCTCAAAAAACATAATTTCTTCTCGACTGAACAAAGAAAGACATCAACATTTTGGATGACATGATGGTGAGTAAATTATCTGGATTTTTCTTTTAAGAAAATGGAATATTCCTTTAAGAACATTACCTAACCAAGGCTAATGGTGCATTCACACCAGCCATGGTAGAGGTCTCCGCTGAGACTCCGCTCACTTCCTGTAATCACGTCACTACTACAACAAGGTCCTAATTGGTTAACACGGCACGGAAATCTGCCAAAGCTCAGATCTTTCAGAAGTTCAGGTTTTTCAATGTGCACGTTTCCAATTCATGCAAAACGTGCCATTTGCGCCTTCCATGCGTCCCGCGCTGCAGGATGCCTATTCGCGTCTTTGCATTAACTTAACATGTAAATCGCTTGCGCTTGCCGCCTCTACCGTGTCTGATGTGAACCCTGCATAAAGGCACAATATATAAGTGTTTACCGCTAGTGGTCGCATTTTCAAAAGAATAACAAAGAATAAGCTTGATGACACTATGAAGTAAAGTGGAATGATTGGAGATGTTGTTCTCACCATCCAGAGATGCATGGAATTCCCAGGCGGAAACTGAGGATAGTTCGGATATTACATACAAGCTATTATTTAAAAAAAATGGAAATTTCTCTAGATTTACAAATCCTTGGGAACTTTTGAGATAATGTAAGTACACAACTGAAATATAACAGTGTGCAAATATAACAGTGTTTTTTATTTTTTTTTATTTAATCACAAAAATTGTATATACTGAGCCTTTAATATAACCAGTCTATAAACCACACTGCTGTGAATAACAGTTCAATACTGACATGTGGCTAAATGCTGTGAAGGCATCTGAGATTTTTCATAACCTCTCAAAAAACAATCTCTCCATTCAACCAATTATGTTCAGACGAAGCAGATAAAACAGCCCTCAACCCTTCAACCAATTGAGAGGCTGTCATTACGCAAATGTAAATTTAAACATGCTATTCACCTCTACCCGACAATATCCTGACCCCAATCCTCAAACCTCTACAGTTCAGGCCAGCTTAAGATCATGCGATTACTAAACAGCAATTCGGTTGTGTTCCAGGATATTCCAGACAGAAACAATTAAGCAAATTTGACCTTTATTGGTATTTGAGGCAATTCACAAACAACAACAGGGCTGGAGGAAGTTGGCACAGCATAGACACACATGCTTACTAAGGGGAGCATGAAATCAACTCCATAAAGACTTTTATCACTGTAGGAAATTCAGACAGGGTAATTTTAAACAGATTTTAAAAGCTGACTTGCCTTTGTACAGACACTGCAGTGCATATATTCCTAAAACTAAAAGGTGCTTAAAAGGATCTTCATAGTGATGCCATAGAAGAATCTTTTTTTGGTTCCTCAAAAAATAAATCAGTCAACGGTTCAAAGTATTTTAATATCTTTTCATAATCTAAAGAAACTTTCAAACAGAAAAAGGTTAAAAATTTTAAAGGTTCTTAATAGAAGCGTTCAGCCAAAAATGGTTCTTCTGTGGCATCGTGAAGCACCTTAATTTTTATGAGTTTAGCGGTAAGCAAGCAAAATTCAACTGCCGGTTCAAATTGAATCAAATAACAGATGGTGATGATGCTTGAGCTTATTTCACATACACTCACCTAAAGGATCATTAGGAACACCATACTAATACTGTGTGTGACCCCCTTTCGCCTTCAGAACTGTCTTAATTCTACGTGGCATTGATTCAACAAGGTGCTGAAAGCATTCTTTAGAAATGTTAGCCCATATTGATAGGATAGCATCTTGCAGTTGATGGAGATTTGTGGGATGCACATCCAAAGCACGAAGCTCCCGTTCCACCACATCCCAAAGATGCTCTATTGGGTTGAGATCTGGTGACTGTGGGGGCCATTTTAGTACAGTGAACTCATTGTCATGTTCAAGAAACCAATTTAAAAATGATTCGAGCTTTATGGCATGGTGCATTATCCTGCTGGAAGTAGCCATCAGAGGATGGGTACATGGTGGTCATGAAGGGATGGACACGATCAGAAACAATGCTCAGGTAAGCCGTGGCATTAAAACGATGCCCAATTGGCACTAAGAGGCCTAAAGGGTGCCAAGAATACACCCCCCACACCATTGCATTCATGAGAAATTGAACAGGTGTTCCTAATAATCCTTTAGGTGAGTGTAGTGCTGGATGACCTGAGAATAGCAGTCCTGTTCGACCCAATGTGTGTCTTTGCTTAGAATCCCATTGACTTCAATCCACAGGCAAATCAATATTAACTGTTAACAGCCACAAACAGGAAACAAAAATGCTTTTTGCTTACGACAAACAAACACAGACTGCTGAAAATGTCGCTGATGCAACTATTGATCCAAAATATCCGGTCACTGTGGGTCTCCCACACTGCAAAACCAAGCCAGTTTTCACCTGCTATGGTTTATGTCTGAAAAGGCATGTGTGGTGACTGACCCCACCTGTCAGGTCTTAAAGAGGAAAGCCTAAAGAGGGCAGAGCGTGTTCCCATCTGGAACGATCTGCAGCCTGCACATGCAACCATCTGCCTGTGGAGGCAGCAGAGAGCAGACCGCAAGCTCCACATTCCCATCACAGGTGCTAAAGATCACAAGCGACCACAAATCACTCAGTCTGAAATTAGCAAATGCTAATGGACAGAAGCTTGTCATACTAAATTCAAAACGTAAAGACTGTGTCCAAACTCCTTCCTCTGTACATAGTATGCAAGCTTATAAAATTATTTTGTATTCATTCATTCTAATGAAATGTCGCAATGATATATTTGCAAATAAATGAAGTAATGACTAATTTAAGTTAGCTACATCTGCATACACATGCTACCAGTAGTGACCACATATGATGACAGTGTCCTGCAATGGACATGTCTGCACATTTAAAATGCATGCTACAAGTACGAATAACCAATGAAGTATACTTATACTGCGAATGGAAACAGCCAAATTATGACTCTCCAAAAAAGTGTACAGTATTAGCATATGAGCTTATAATTACACGAGTAATGACAACCACAATTCCTCTTGTGATCATAAGATAAACATCTTCCTCATAAACAGAATACAGCTGCATGATATCATAACACTAACATTTGCCATCCATTACCCCGTGCCATCTGAGAAGGGCTTTGAGCAAGGGTGCATTTGAGGATACAGACAGATCAAGCTTGTTGTATGCATTAAAGGCAGGGTATCTGATTTGATCCAGAAACATTTTTAGTTATGCTGGTTAAAAGTCCCCTCACATCCTGATAGCAATCACTATGTTAAGTTGTTTAAATGTATTTGTAGAAATATGTGAAAGGCGTAGGACCAAAAAATGTTCGACCAATGATAGATCTCGGTCCGAACGGACGTTTCCCTTTTTTGTCCCTCATCCGTAAGCGTAATTTGAATGCCACCGCGCAGCCTGTTCACGCAGACACCACACGTCATCGGCGCGTTCTGTGCGCACACCTCCCATCTGTAAACAGAGGGAGAATGGCAAACTTTTCTGCTGAATTGACAACCTGTACAGGCGCCACAAAATGAAAGACATCTTTTATTACAACAACAGCAAAAACTGCCTGGATCAGCAAAGAGCAAGAACCCAAATTAAAATTGGTAACTTTACTGCTTTACCACGAGATGCAAATAGCTGCAGGAGGCAAAGGGTCTGAAAGGGTCGTTGCACTGTTTATTTTGGTAAGGTAGGTTTGCGATGTGTTTGTATTGAGATGGATTACCGATTAGGGCTGAACGATATGAGGAAAAGTTGCGATGTGCGATGACATTGTTTAATGTTGCGATAAAATTTTTTTTTTATGTTTTAGGGGCCATTCACATGTCGCGCCTAAAAACATGTGGAAAACACTAGACACGTAGGTTATTGTCACATGATCTGCACGCTGCGCTTGTAGCATTCTGAAAAGTTAAAATGTTTTTGAAATACCTGGAAAAAAGGAGCGTGTCGCGACCGTGGCGCTTCCAGAGCACACATACATTTGAAATAATGAACTTGAGCGCGCAATAGACGCAATATGAGAATCACCGCTTCCACAGTACCTGTGTTTGCGGCGTCATCTCTCCTAAATCCAAAATAATTCCATGATATAGCTGAAGTGCTGTTCATTTTCACCACAAGGTCTTCGTCTGACAACACATTTTCCTCACTCTTCTCTCCTTCCTCTGCCATCGTTTTTGCTAAAAGGCACAGCGTCGCAACTGACACCTCACAATCTGAGCGTAGCTGACTTGGGGGTTCCCCTGATTGGCCTAATAGCATGAACGCGCAAACCATCGCTGCGTCCGAAACCGCCTACTTCCATACTATATAGTAGGCAAAGTAGTGCTTTTTGCATACTATATAGTATGGTAGTAGGTGATTTTGGACGCAGCACATGTCTTCAGGACTAAACGTGATAGGTCAAACGTTTATTACATGCGCTTACTGTTTTCCCTTCATTCATCGCGTCAAGGCTGTCTGTTGCGATGTGTTTATCGCGTGAGTTCATATCGCGATGACGATGAAAATTCGATGTATCGTTCAGCCCTAATTCAGATATTCTACTTTGATGAAACATTGTGTTGCTTATGATATTTGTGTTCTTTTTAGCACAATGATATAGTTATTACGTCTACACAACCGAAAGTGTGCTTTAACTAATTCTGATGTAAAACAGTTATGTTGGTTATTTTGGAAGTGTTATTCACTTTGTACTGCAAAGTTTTCACACTGGTGAATGAGACATGAGATGTGGATGTCTGATCTGTGTTTTGAAAGAGGCGTGACTTTGGATGGCGATTTGAATGGAGGGTGGGATCGTGATTTCATTGCTAGTCGCTACCGTTAGCATTTTTCAAAATTAGATACCCTACCTTTAAGCTCATCTTTCTATGAAGAGCCCATGAAGCACAGTTTCTGTATGGCAAAGCTCAAATACTGTTTTTGACAGCCAGGAATTCGTACATATTTTACGAGTTGGCTAAATCATATGAAGTTAATCGTGCAAAAACATATGATTATCATAAAAAACAATGATGAAATGCCTAACCCCAAACACCAGTGTCACAGGGGTCAAGGCAAATCAAACAAATATGTATGAATGTGATGGTACGAATTGATACAAATTAGCCACCTCGTAAAATACGTATGAATTGCAATGAGATAGCGTTGTTTTTTTAATAATCCCATCACGGTGAGAAGTCACTTTAGCCTTAGCATGCCGTCCTCACAGTTTTCGAGTCGCCTGGTTTAGGAGAATGAAAACAGGAAAGCTGAAGAACAATGCTGCAGGTTCGAGCTCATTACATCATCATTTAAGTCTGTATGAAGGTCTACCTTATTTTAGAGCATGAATGATAAATGACGACTATCGTAACATTTTTTATTTCAAACATTTTACAATGTTGATTGTCTGGTAGGATATAAGCATGGCATTAAACAATAAATTTCCCAGAGTTAAAATGATTGTTATTTGCCGTTGTAAAAACAAGAATGACTCACAGTACATCTCCATCTGATCTCATTGTGTCCGATGTTGGATTATTATGTTTCGTCACATCTGATCAAAGACGAAAGCTTAGTGGACAAATAGAGACCAGATGTGAGTGAGACTGGATATACGATATAAAAAAATCACTAGAAAATTGAAGATCTGCCCAGCTGCCAATAAGATGTCCAGTGAGCCGCATCTATTTTTGTAGCACCAGATGGCCTGACATACTGACAACTTCTCAGTGAAAGGAAGGAATGGGCAGATTTCTGAACCCGGACCTTTTTGACACACTATACTCGAAGAACAGTCATGTGACACGCGCTACATACATGTGCAATCCCAAGAGTGTACAAGCAGTAACAGATTTCAAATACCTGCCATTTAAAAGGTTCAAGAATGCTGGATCGTTGCATTCTGTAAATGGCTGATCATGAACTATTTCTACTATTCAAACTATAATAGTTTTAATACCAAGTGTTTGAAGCAAAGCAAAAATGAATGTCAACATTTGTACAGACATTGGGTGTAACAGGACCCTCTGTATCTCTTTGGGGGGGGGGGGGGTTGTCAGACATCGAAGAAAGATCTAACATACAGTAAGCAATGTGACACTTGCAAGAGTGTGCGTGACAATAACAAACAAATGCAAACATCCAGATCATCAAAGAGAAACAGCACTGTGTGTTTCAGTACAAGTGAATGTGTATAGAAACAGATATGACAGAAAGGCTCTGTCACCTCTTCAATTTCAGCCTGGGCAAATAAACTTCTTCCACTCCTTATACATCACAATCCATGCCAGTGGAAAGGGGAATTTCCAGGAAGCAAGTCGGCCATGTAACCAGAGAGTTGCCGGTTCGAGTCTCACGGCCAGCAGGTTGCAACTGAGGTGGCACCTTAACCCCAATTGCTCCCCGGGGTGCTGTAGGGATAGCTGGCCACTGCTCTGGGTGTGCGTGTTCATGACTTGCAGTGTGTGAGTTTACTACACACTGGGATGGGATAAAGCAGAGGTCACATTTCGTTCTATGCGTTCCATTCTTGACAAACATGTCACTTTCACGTTCACACCCTTACCCAAAATGACTTGCAGTCCAATTAAGGTCCTGTATAGTATATATATGTATGTGTTTCCTGGATTTGAACCCATGACCTTAGCATTTCTAGTGCCAATGTCTACCAGTTAAGCTACAAGGACACGACCCTTCTCACACTAATGCAGGGTTCACACCAGACGCAGTAGAGGGGACAAGCGCAAGTGATTTACATGTTAAGTCAATGCAAAGACGCGAATAGGCATCCTGCGACGCGATATGCGTGGATGGCGCGTTCCGCATGAATTGAGGGAAACGCGCGGGTTGAAAAATCTATATTTTGGCGGATTTCCGCGCCGCGTTAAACAATCAGGACCTTGCTGTAGTGACATGATTACAGGAAGCGGACTTTCCCATGACGTTAATTTTTTGCGTAAATGTCTCGAATGACTAGAATTTCACGTGCCAATGAAGCAAGTAAACGCAAAATGTTCAACCGTCCAACTACGCGCGAATAGCGTGTTTTCGCTGCCTCTACCGCAAAATGCGCAAAAATGTACAGCCCACATTAAAGGCGGAGTCCATGATGTTTGAAAGCCAATGTTGATATTTGAAATCATCTAAACAAACACGCCCCAGCCCAACAGAATCTGGACCTTCTGTTGATAGACCCGCCCCACACATACGCAACCCGGGAAGGATGTCGGTTAGTAGACACGCTCCTTACTGCTGATTGGCTATAAGTGTGTTTGGGTAGTCGGCCCGTCTCCTTTTCCAAAGCATTTTTCAAACATCGTGGACTCCGCCTTTGACGTTTAAGATCCTTTGAAGGTTGTAAAACTTTTTGCTTTATTTCACAATAGAAATGCCAGAATACTGTCAGAAAAAAATGGTCCCAAGCTGTCAGTTGGACACATTACCCTATAAAAAGGTCCTAATATGTATAATATAAAACCACTAGAGTGACAGCTAGGGACCATTTTGACATTTGTTTACTGACAGTGTAGAAATGCATTCTCAAAAACAACAGAATATATTCTGCTAAGCCCTACAAACTCAAAACGCTAGGAGGAAAGACGGAAAAACAAGCCCACAAGTATCTATCCGTTAGTGTTTGAATCTGTTCATTTCTTTGTGTCTCCACCAACACCATAATGTCTTTGGCCTAGTATGAGCTGAGAGTTCATTAGACTCCGCCCACCAACGACCCAAGGCTTGCAGAACAATGATTTGAACTTTAAAAGGGCTGTTCACCGTCCCACACACTATAAACAACAACACCATTAGATGTTGCCATTTCGGGTTGCAGAGCTTGAGTGAAAACCTTCCAGACGATGACTGTACTAGCAGCAGAGACAAATCTGTGTCAGCATTAAATCCACCAAGAGTTGCTGCTACCACTGGGAAAAGTTAGACATACATGGATGCTTCCTGGAAATCAAACCCATGACGTTGCTGTTGCTATTGTCATACTCTTCCTGCAGCTCAAATGGAACCCTATACAGCTTTACAGTATGTGATACCATACCTTAAGACAAGAGAACAGACTGAATGTTTTGCCTTCTAAAATCTGCTTTTCATTCCCATGAATACAGAACGAAAAAGAGTAGTAGCCATGACCAGCCGTGCATGGACTACAAAGCAAAGTTTACTCTGGGTCTGATGCACAAACCAGTGCGAGAGAGAGAGAGAGAGAGAGAGAGAAAGAGACAGAGAGAGAGAGAGAGAGAGAGAGAGAGGGGAAAAAAAAAGAGTAAAGCACAAAAGATACAAAGAGACTAGGCTCTGTTCCAAAAGCTTGTGAGCTGCCTTGCTTCCGACTGTCTACACAGTCAGCTGACTTCTAAAGGGGGTCGCACACCGGACGCGCAGCTCAGCGCACGCCATTAAAAAAAAATGAACACATCGTTTTCTATGAGTATACGCACACCGGCGACACCAAATCCCTGTCGCACCACAGAGCGCCACTCACATAGTTTAACATTAAATAACATCATATTTGCATTTTGAAGTAGACGCTATCTGATTAAGCTCGCGCTATTTTAAGTGCACTTCCGGCGTACGATACCTCCAAGTCGTCCGAGATGCAACGTGGCGCTGCGCTTCTCGTCCGATGTGCGACCTCTTTAAGGTAGTGTCTTAATCAAAAAAACACATAAATGACTGGGCAGCAGTGTCCAGGGTCTTAAATGGTTCTTAAAAGGCACCTAAGGTCCGATCTGGACAACGTACAGATTAGCTGGTCAATCAGGGACACAGAGCTTATTAAATCTGTGCGTTTCAGGAAGAGAGTGAAATCAAAAATTTACGGAATGTGGAAAATAATGTGTTTTTTTAACTATAAACCATGCAAACACATTGTATTATCACCAATACACAAAATAACTTAGTTTTTAGCAATGAAATAGGTGCTCTTTACATTATATACCTTAGGGACTGTTTACACAACAATATTTGCAAACTGAATCCAAGTTTTTATGCAGTATGACTGTTAAACGCAAACTTTTGAAGATGGGTTTCAAAGTGTAAAATTTTACGTACCAGAGGATACGTAACAGTATGGGAATTGCTTAATTTTTTTTAAGTCAACGGGTTTCCTCAATTTTCCAAAGTCAACAAACAACGATGACGACATACAGGAATGTGAGTGTAAGTTTATTTATGTTTCTCCAAAATGTTTACAAAATGTTGCCGCTTTATATTCCAGCATCACTTGTTGTAATAAGCCTACCTCATCATCCATCTAAACCAGTGGTTCTCAAATGGGGCTACGCGTTAGCCTGGTCCAACCAGACTCTTGTACATTCATTTAATTTGTACAGAGAGTCTGGCCACGCTCCATTGCAAAGCATTACTTCCGTTAAGGAGGGTCCTCTGTTGAAGTTTAAAACTATTGGATCTGCCCAGAGTCACTCAGGATCTGCCATAGGCGATTGCTAACGTGTGGTCGTGACGTATATCATGCACCGAAACCGACCGGAAACAACAAGTCCGAATAATCAGAACAACAAAACCTGGTTTTTGCTCCGACTTTAACTTCTGTATATTCGGCAGTTTTGCAACAACGGATTGAATAGCTTTTCTCACGTCTTTCTCCGCTGCCATTACTGAACAACAACTCAAACTGACGCACGTCCTTAACGTCATCGTTCTTAGCCACCCCCCTCTGTTCGCTGATTGGTCCTGCAGATTTTTGCAGGAGAAAACGAAACTTTACAGAGCATTCCCAGACGTAGTACTGACGCGAAATGAAAATTAATTGGAAGCACGTAGGAGGGCGGATCCAGGCTAGCTACGCGTACCCCTAGGGGTACTCTGGGTGTACTGCAGGGTGTATGTGAGAGAAACTGGAAACTGACATTTAGAAATCAATCAATAAAAAAATCAGTAAATCATGATGATAGTATTTTTATATGACATAAGGACTACACAAAGATGCATTTAAAAAAAATCATACATTGAAAGCACATTGTACAAATGCATGTGCGAGATCAACCTGTTGATTTTAGCATGAATTGTGCAGCCCTACTATCAACCCATTGAGTCATTCATTAGAAAGACACACAATTACACAGGCTAAACATGATAAACATCTTTGCCATCTAGCACTGCTTGTTCTTATCTTTAATTGTACAATCTTAATTAAATGTGCGCTATGCAATTTCCACACCACTGGCAGCAACAAAAGGAGAAAAATAAAAAAGTTTCTAAAAATCTTTCAAGCAAGCAGGTAACACCTCCCCAACCATGCCACTGTTCAAGTCGATATTGCAAATCAATCTTCAAATGTCCAAATCATATATGCGCATTAGACTGGAAAGTATTATAACACTGAAAAAAATGGCTAGCATCAACATAACATTTTATTTTACATACATATACATATATATATGTAAGAGATAATGTAGAGGCAGCCGGTAGTTATTGGGAAATAAGCCCCGACAGTGTGATCAGGACCCGCTTATTACACGGCTACTTGCCACATAAGAAAAAAAACTGGACATGAATATGAATTTGAAACATTTTATTGGCATATTTGTTTTAAATTAACATTTTTATCCTTCCACGAAACTTTGCATAGATGCATTAAATGATCGTAATACCTTATTAAGATCCTCTTCTTCATACTTGTCTGTCTCCATTTTTTTCTCTTTTAGCCAGTCTTTGAGAAGTTTTAATGCCCATTCTGTATTTTTTTGTGTGTTGGCTTCGTAGCTGTCATGCTCTATTTTGTTCAGTCTCAGTAAGCTGTCTGTGTCTTTTCGTGGTTGTCCAGTGTTTGTCACAAGATGGCGCCAAACAGTAATCTTTATTGATCTTTATTGGCGCGGAGCGATTTTACTCGTACAAGTAGTACCGGCTATGCGTTATTACTTTGGAGCGGTTATTATTTGAAAAGAACGAACCTGCAAATGTCTCAACTGACCAATCAGAATCAAGCATTGAAGAGGGCCGTACATATAATATGTACGACATCAGCTGCTATCAGATGGCACGGCATTTACTACACAGACCCGTAGTTCATTGGCATTCGGGGCAATTTTGCATTAATAGTGAACTACAGCTTTGTGTAGTAAATGCCGCACCATCTGAAAGCAGCTGATGGCAATTTACTACTAACCAAGGAACCGGCTTTATTGCCAAAATGTGCATGATATCGCATGTGCATTATCGCCTAATTCAGGATAAATACATTTGTGGATGTTGTAGATAATCTTTTAAAGATTATACACTAGCTTCTGCTGTAGGAACATTAAGAAACAAAAAATGGCAAATGATTTATTTATTACTTTCAGCCTGAATACAGAAATGCAGATCAGGAATGCAGTCCTCATATAATATAGCTAGGCCTAGATTCTTCCTGTGTAAGAGGTGTTTTATGGACTATAACTGATTTTTTGTTTCCGGCATGGGAGACGTAAACATGAATGGATAGCTATTTGTGCTATTACTAAAAGAGGAAATATGTCATGATAGCAGAGAAAAAGCCTGCCAAATTTAGCACGAGCGTATGATGCTTCCTCACGCTCTCATGCACATGACAGAGCCTGTTCTCAGCATCACCGCTGCATCTCACCCCCCCTTCCCATCTCATCATATCCCTCCTTCACTCATACATGAGATCATCTGACTGCTAGGAGATCAACACACAGCCACTATATGCAAACATGAACAGCAAATACAGCTGTCCAAACGAGAATGTGTGAAACGAGTTTTCCTGCCCGCAAGTAAATGTGCTTAGTGTAAATACACCTTTGAATGACAACATATCAGTATAGTTACAATAACTAGAAGCCAACCACAATGTTTTTTTACGCTTGATGCAATATGGCAGTATATATGGTTACCATGAAATAAAATGGTCATCCATAACTGATTTTTCTATTCTGTATATATCACAGAATGCAAATAAGTGGGCGTGGCCAACTCTGTACTCCTGCATTTTAGACTGAGTTTAACGGGAGTGTTAAATAATCCACACATAACAAACAGTAATTTATGTCATTTCATAAGAAGCCCCAGTGAATCCACCACGAGACTCTCTCTCGCTTTCTCTCGATACATAAGTAAAAACAAAACTGATGTCAGTTCCCATTTTCTCTGCCCTAATAAACATATACACTGTATATTGTAGGTGTATGTCACTTTCATGGTGCTAAATCTGCCGGTTTCTGCAGCTGCTCACAGAGCTCAAACCTTAGTATCACAAATATGAGACTTTCCATCATAACTTTCCTTTCGCATGCTGTTAGTGAGGTTTTATTTTTGGCCTGCAGTAAATCAAAAACTTTCGGTGCTTCTCAAAGCCGCTAATGAAGACGAGCTGTGAGCAATCTCTCAAATCAGGTCACAGTACATCTGTGGAAAAACATTAGGGTGATTCACCTCTGACAAGCACTTAAAATAATATACATGAATCAGATACTGCAAATTACTGTTGTGGTCGAGAAAGAAACTGCATGGAGCACTTAGGATTTGAAGTTATTGTAGTATTGTCCATTATTGTTGCATGTTAAAAGTCTGGCTGCTAGCAGAATGCAAATCAAGACATTTTCCCAGAATGCACAGCTGGACAGCAACAGATGAAACAGAAAGAGACGTTTTCATGCAGGTGACACACAATTTGCATTCCATAACACTTCTTTCTGCTTTTCTTTGTCTTTTATTGAGTGTGAAGTCAAATATGTTTATGCCTCCTAAATCACTATTGCTGGTGTTAACCGTTCAGAGTTTATGAACATTTATTTAGGGTATATTGAGAGTGTCTATAGTAGGGATGCACGATATATCGGCCGACATATCGTTATCAGCCGATAACATCTTATTTTTAATATTATCGGTCTGATAGCAAAATTAGGCCGATAAATGAAATCCGATAAATTATGGATTATTTTGGTTTGTTGAACCACTTCACTTGCTCATTGCTGGGCATGTGGAGTTTTGATTGGTGCTTTCTGTGACATAGCACGAAGATGACACATGTTGCGGGTTTAAGAAGAGTATGCTAGTCTAGTGCAAAGACAAGATGTCCGTGGTCTGGGAGTTTTTCATTGCGAAATTAATATGAATATTAATCGGCCTATATATATATATATATATATATATATATATATATATATATATATATATATATATATATATATATATATATATATATATATATATATATATATATATATATATATATATATCGGTTATCGCCCCCCAAATATAAAGAGTTATCGGTATCGGCCAAAATTTCCATATCGGTGCATCCCTAGTCTCTAGTGTAACACGTCTGTCAATAGCGTGAAGCAAGTGTGTGTAAAGGTCTACTTTCATTTGGATGTGTGTATGTAGAGTCCAGGAAGTTAGATTTTTAGATACAGCTAATGTTGAAGAGGTAGAGATTAAGATTGATAAAGCAGGCCTTGTGTATTAAGACATGAGCCATCTACTCTGCAGACTGAGGTGCTCCCCTGATGGTTCGCAACAGCTGTTCTACATCTAACCTTTTCTGTTGCGAGCACCGAGAGGTACCAAAAAAGGAAGCCAAACGGGAACTTTCAAGCAGCTGACAGGGAGAGAAATGAAGCATTACAGAAAAAGCAGAAATTGAGACTGAACTGTGAGAGGAACTATTAGAAAAAACCTGAAGCCTCATTCCTGAATGCTATTAGTCAATCATTAAAAGCCGTAGATTATCCAGATATTGTTCAATAAATAAATAAAAATGTACAATCTTAAAGAGCACCTATTTCATTGCTAAACATTAAAACAACTTTATTTTGTGTATTTGGTGTAATACAATGTGTTCGCGTGGTTTATGGTTAAAAAAACACATTATTTTGCACATAACGTACATTTTTGAAGCTCCAGATTTCACACTCTTTCCGAAACGCACAGATTTGGCCAGCTAATCTGTACGTTGTGATTGGCCTGAATACCTCTGACATCAGCCAGAAATGTGAAGCTCCTTACCATGTTTGAAAGATTTGGTCGCAATGCAATGCTAACAGGAGTTAACTTACAGGCTGTGAGACAAAGCAGGAGGAGTTATGATAATGTTGGTCTTGTTTACATCACCAATCCCAGGAAGTAAACTGTTGCATAAAATCCGTGAGTTTGTTGTAGTCCAAGATTTAAGTTGGAGACGATAACTTGCGTCATTGTTTAATTTGGGGTATGTACCTTTTGCATATCATTAACATGTACTAATTCACACTTACACACCAAAGGAAATGTAAAAACGTGAATTGGACAATACAGGGAGTGCAGAATTATTAGGCAAGTTGTATTTTTGAGGATTACTTTTGTTATTGTACAACTACAGTGCTCTTGGTCAATTCAAAATGTTAACAAACCCTCAAACCTGAACATTTAAGTAGTAAAAGTGAAATTTTGGCTTTATTAAGGGAATATTTCTATGTACATCATTATTAGGCAACTATTAGTGTGCAGAATTATTAGGCAACTAAATGAAAAACAAAGATTTTACCATCTCACTTGTTTTTTTTTCCAACTGTTAAACTGAGAATAATAAACAAACTCTACATTTACAAAAAAATTAATAAAACAATAAAAAAATATAGCTGCAAGCAGCAATGCCGGGGTCAAGCCGAAACGGGCACAAAAGGATGTGAAATTGAGATTGGATAAGCAGATTGAAGAACCTAGGTAAACCTAAAGAATTTTAGATGATAAAACAAAAAAGTTATCAACAAAAATAATTTAAGTTCTTGTCTACTGCAATCGTTCTTCTGTTATTGACAATCATGGAACATTAGAGCACTGAAAGACACGTGAGTGGTGTTTGCAGTGGCAAAACATGGGTCACATCATGTTACAACAAGTTTAATTAGTCAAAAGAGACCATCCCCGTGTCTCTACAATGTTCTGATGCAGAGATATAGCTTTTGTTTAAACGGTTAATAAGGTATTCTCAATGGTTGCTAGGGAGTGAATTGGCAACCACCATTGATCATGGTCAAAGCCATGAAAGGAATAATCCATGATGACTCATGGTTTTAGATGTGTTGTAGCAATAGTTTTAGGCCAAAATACCATATTCTATCTCAAAACCAGTAGGTGGCGCAATGACAAAATTGTGCATGTAACATCAGGTCATGATTGTGTTACATCTAGCTAGTTTTATGTCTATACACTTTAATTTAGTGAAGAAACAGTTTATGACCATAGGGCTGGCTTGTTATCAAAGATTTTGTTCAATTATAAGGCCATCTAGTGGTGCAAGTATACAATTTTTTTTGAGTAGCCTCAGAATGTGCTCTTACATCAGCGTATCATATCTGGTGTAAAAATCACATTTTGTTGCAGAGTTATAACCATTTATGTGTAAAAAACACCAAATTTAAAGGTAATTTTTCGTTTTTTGCAATTTTCAGCCATTTCTGATGGAAATTTTAATATAACGCCAATAGAACTTTTTGTTCAGAAGTTAAGGTTAGTTTCTTCCTATGGTGTTTTCGAGTCGATCGGAAAAACGCTCGCGGAGATATTCACGCGTATTTTTTAAGCGCTATTTTGCTGCGCAGGGTTAACCGTAAGGCGAATTCTGGCATGTTTGGTATCGTTGGACTCAGCAACTATTCAGAACTCCAAAGAAACAAGTCCCGTGAAAATACGTCAATCGGAGCCAAAGTTATAGGCGTGTAAAGCATAAGTCTGACCACTAGGTGGCGCTGTGACGAAACTCTGCATGCACCCGTAGTTCCTGACTGGCATCACAAGTACCAAGTATCGTGTCAATAGGCTTAAGTTTGCCGAAGATACAGCCTCAAATCCGTTTTTTTGCGCTCTACGTAAAATTCGTTGACGCGGTTTACAGAAACGGATCGACGAATTGACATGAATTCCATAACTTTTTGCCGTGAGGGTCTGTAGATGCTACATACCCATTTTCGTGGAAATCGGGCTAAAGCTCTAGGACGAGTTCGCAAAAGTAGGTTTTACGAATAATTCAAAATAGCGGAAAAATTTTCATGACGGAAAATGACGTCATAGGGTCCAGTCGAATCGTCTTGAGCCAAGGAATCAGATGAAACAAGAATTTAATTTCTAGGACGTATGGGTCAGAAGTTATAAGCAAAAACGTAAGTGCAACTTTGGACTGTTGGTGGCGCTAGCGGGTTAGACATAGAGACTCCAAATTTGCTATGGGGACACATTGGACTGTCCTTTATCAGTGTGCCAAATTTCATAACTTTCCTACGTACGGTTCTATGGGCTGCCATAGACAGCAATGGCGGAAGAAGAAGAATAACTAATAATAAATATAGCTGCAAGCAGCGATACCGGGGTCAAGCCAAACATGGCAAAAAATTATTCATACGTGATGACTGTCATGATTTAAGATCTAAGTTTGCATTAGTTTTATGAAAAAATAGCAATTTTTTGTATCTTGAGACCACTAGGTGGCGCGGTGCAGAATTAATAGATGGTGCCTCAGGTCATGACTGTGATGACACACACCAAATTTAGTGTAAATACGATAAAGCAATACAGAGATATAGCCTTAAATGACGTGACCACTAGGGGGCACTAACCAAACAATAAATTGTGACTCAGGTCTTGATTGTGATGACACCCACCAAATTTGGTGTAAATACAATAAAGAGATGCAGAGATATAGCCTTAAATGACTTGACCACTAGGGGGCACTAACCAAACAATAAATTGTGACTCAGGTCTTGATTGTGATGACACCCACCAAATTTGGTGTAAATACAATAAAGAGATGCAGAGATATAGCCTTAAATGACTTGACCACTAGGGGGCACTGACCAAAAAATAAATTGTGACTTAGGTCTTGATTGTGATGACACCCACCAAATTTGGTGTAAATACGATAAAGAGATGCAGAGATATAGCTTCAAATCTCTTGACCACTAGGGGGCACCGAAAAGTTTACAAGTCCTCCCAGAACATGTAGGTAATGAACCATACCAAGTTTCATAACAATACACAGTTGCGTTTCTGAAATACTTGAACTTAAAGAAAAATTCAAAATGGCCGACACACAAAATGGCCGACCAAAAACCATTTGGTATCGTTTGACTCGGCATGCCTCACGTAATCTAACAAGACTAATCTCATAATTTTACATTCAATTTTGAAGTAGTTATAAGCAAAAATAGACATTTTTTATATCTCGTGACCAGTAGGGGGCAGTATGGCGAAATGGTGCATGCACCCTCAGGTCATCACTGTTATGACATATACCAAGTCTCATATTAATACGCAAAAGTTTTGCAAAGATACAGGCTCAAACACATTTTGGCGTGCTCGCCCTCGCATTCTTTGATGCGTTATACGACAATGGATAGGTCTACCGAAAATCTTTTGATAACTTTTTGTCTAGAGTGTCTCTAGATGATGCATACCAAAAATCAAGCCAATCACACGAGCGCTCTAGGAGGAGTTCGAAAAAGTAGGTGTTCAATATAATTCAAAATGGCCGACAGGAAGTAGGTTTGACTCAGACATATTTGGTACAGTCGGACTCAGCATGAGCCAAGGAATCAATAGAGTGAAGTCTTATGTCATAGTGGCAATTTAATCAAATGATATAAAGATTTTAAACAATTTATTTACATATCCTGACCACTAGGTGGCGCCGTCCTAAAGATTTATAGGTGCGCTCAGAACATGTCACCGATGAACCATGCCAAATTTCGTAGCGATACGCCATTCGGTTTGTGAAATACTGAACTTAATGAGAAAATTCAAAATGGCCGACACCCAAAATGGCCGACCGAAAACGGTTTGGTATCGTTTGACTCGGCATGCCTCAAGGAATCTAACAAGACCTCCTTCATGATTTTAGACTTAAGTTTGAAGTAGTTATAAGCGAAAATAGGCATTTTTCGAATCTCGTGACCACTAGGTGGCGCTGTGACGAAACGTTGCAGGCACCCTCAGGTCATGACTGTTATGACATATACCAAGTTTCGTGTCGATACACAAAAGTTTTGCGAAGATACGGCCTCACGTCCGTTTTGGCGTGCTCGCCGCCATATATGTTGTCAATTTATATGAGAACGCATTGGTCTATCAAAAAGCTTTTGATAACTTTTTGTCTTGGGTGTCTCTAGATGCTACATACCAAAGGACATGCAAATCGGACAAACGGTCTAGGAGGAGTTCGAAAAAGTAGGTTTTACGAAAAATTCAAAATGGCGGAAAGATGTGCATGACACAAATGACATCAATGTGTGCAATTGAATCATCATGAGCCAAGGATTCAGAGGAAACAAGAATTTAGTTTCTAGGACTCACGGGTCAGAAGTTGTGAGCATGAACATAAGTGGATTTTTGGACTGTTGGTGGCGCTAGAGGGTTTGAGTCAGACACACCAATGTTGCTATAGTAACTTCTGAGACTGTCCTCTACATGTGTGCCAAATTTCATAACTTTCCTACATACGGTTCTATGGGCTGCCATTGACTTCAATGGCGGAAGAACAAGAAACAGAAATATAGCTGCAAGCAGCGATACCGGGGTCAAGCCGAACATGACAAAAAATGATTCATACGTGATGACTGCCATGATTTAACATCTAAGTTTGCATTAGTTTTATGAAAAAAAAGCATTTTTTTCCTATCTTGAGACCACTAGGTGGCACTGTGCCAAAAGAACAGATGGTGCCTCAGGTCATAACTGTGATGACACATACCAAATTTAGTGTAAATACATTAAGGCGATACGGAGATATAGCCTTAAATGACTTGACCACTAGGGGGCACTGACCAAAAAATAAATTGTGACTCAGGTCTTGATTGTGATGACACCCACCAAATTTGGTGTAAATACAATAAAGAGATGCAGAGATATAGCCTTAAATGACTTGACCACTAGGGGGCACTGACCAAAAAATTAATTGTGACTCAGGTCTTGATTGTGATGACACCCACCAAATTTGGTGTAAATACAATAAAGAGATGCAGAGATATAGCCTTAAATGACTTGACCACTAGGGGGCACTGACCAAAAAATAAATTGTGACTCAGGTCTTGATTGTGATGACACCCACCAAATTTGGTGTAAATACAATAAAGAGATGCAGAGATATAGCCTTAAATACCTTGACCACTAGGGGGCACTGACCAAAAAATAAATTGTGACTCAGGTCTTGATTGTGATGACACCCACCAAATTTGGTATAAATACGATAAAGAGATGCAGAGATATAGCTTCAAATCTCTTGACCACTAGGGGGCACCGGAAAGTTTACAAGTCCTCCCAGAACATGTTGCTGATGAACCATACCAAGTTTCATAACAATACGCAATTGCGTTTCTGAAATACTTGAACTTAAAGAAAAATTCAAAATGGCCGACACACAAAATGGCCGACCAAAAACCATTTGGTATCGTTTGACTCGGCATGCCTCACGAAATCTAACAATACCACTCTCATAATTTTACATTCAAGTTTGCAGTAGTTATAAGCAAAAATAGACATTTTTTATATCTCGTGACCAGTAGGGGGCAGTGTGACGAAATGGTGCATGCACCCTCAGGTCATCACTGTTATGACATATACCAAGTCTCATATTAATACGCAAAAGTTTTGCGAAGATACAGGCTCAAACACATTTTGGCGTGCTCGCCCTCGCATTCTTTGATGCGTTATACGACAACAAATAGGTCTACCGAAAAGCTTTTGATAACTTTTTGTCTAGAGTGTCTCTAGATGATGCATACCAAAAATCAAGCCAATCACACGAGCGCTCTAGGAGGAGTTCGAAAAAGTAGGTGTTCAATATAATTCAAAATGGCCGACAGGAAGTAGGTTTGACTCAGACATATTTGGTACAGTCGGACTCAGCATGAGCCAAGGAATCAATAGAGTGAAGTCTTATGTCATAGTGGCAATTTAATCAAATGATATAAACATTTTAAACAATTTATTTACATATCCTGACCACTAGGTGGCGCTGTCCTAAAGATTTATAAGTGCGCTCAGAACATGTCACTGATGAACCATGCCAAATTTCGTAGCGATACGCCATTCTGTTTGTGAAATACTGAACTTAATGAGAAAATTCAAAATGGCCGACACCCAAAATGGCCGACCGAAAACCGTTTGGTATCGTTTGACTCGGCATGCCTCAAGGAATCTAACAAGACCAACTTCGTGATTTTAGGCTCAAGTTTGAAGTAGTTATAAGCGAGAATAGGCATTTTTCGAATCTCGTGACCACTAGGTGGCGCTGTGACGAAACGTTGCAGGCACCCTCAGGTCATGACTGTAATGACATATACCAAGTTTCGTGTCGATACAATAAAGTTTTGCGAAGATACGGCCTCACGTCCGTTTTGGCGTGCTCGCCGCCATATATGTTGTCAATTTATACGAGAACGCATTGGTCTATCAAAAAGCTTTTGATAACTTTTTGTCTGGGGTGTCTCTAGATGCTACATACCAAAGGACATGCAAATCGGACGGACGGTCTAGGAGGAGTTCGAAAAAGTAGGTTTTACGGAAAATTCAAAATGGCGGAAAGATGTGCATGACACAAATGACATCAACATGTGCAATTGAATCATCATGAGCCAAGGATTCAGAGGGAACAAGAATTTATTTTCTAGGACTCACGGGTCAGAAGTTGTGAGCATGAACATAAGTGGATTTTTGGACTGTTGGTGGCGCTAGAGGGTTTGAGTCAGACACACCAAATTTGCTATAGTAACTTCTGAGACTGTCCTCTACATGTGTGCCAAATTTCATAACTTTCCTACGTACGGTTCTATGGGCTGCCATTGACTTCAATGGCGGAAGAGGAAACATAATAATAATAATAATAATAATAATAATAATAAATATAGCTGCAAGCAGCAATGCCGGGGTCAAGCCGAAAAGGGCACAAAAGGATTTAAAATTGAGATTGGATAAGCAGATTGAAGAACCTAGGTAAACCTAATAATTTTAGATGAAAAAAACAAAAAAGTTATCAACAAAAATAATCTAAGTTCTTGTCTACTGCAATCGTCCTTCTGTTATTGACAATCAGGGAACATTAGAGCACTGAAGGACATGCGAGTGGTGTTTGCAGTGGCAAAACATGGGTCACGTCATGTTATAACAAGTTTAATTAGTCAAAAGAGACCATCCCCGTGTCTCTACGATGTTCTGATTCAGAGATATAGCTTTTGCAAAAACGGTTGATAAGGTATTCTCAATGGTTGCTAGGGAGTAAATTGGCAACCACCAGTGATTATAGTCAAAGCCATGAAAGGAATAATCCATGATGACTCATGGTTTTAGATGTGTTGTTGCAGTAGTTTTAGGCAAAAATACTATATTCTATCTCAAAACCAGTAGGTGGCGCAATGAAAAAATTGTGCATGCAACATCAGGTCATGATTGTGTTACATCTAGCTAGTTTTATGACAATACACTTTAGTTTAGTTAAGAAACAGTTGTATGACCATAAGGCTGGCTTGTTATCAAAGGTTTTGTTCAATTATAAGGCCATCTAGTGGTGCAAGCACACAATTTTTTTTGTGTTGCCTCAGAATGTGCTCATGCATCAGCGTAGCAAATCTGGTGAAAAAATATATTTTCGTTACGAAGTTACAACCATTTATGTGTAAAAAACACAAAATTTGAATGTAATTTTTCGTTTTTTGCAATTTTCGGCCATTTCTGATGAAAATTTTAATATAACGCCAATAGAACTTTTTGTTCAGAAGGTAAGGTTAGTTTCTTGCTATGGTGTTTTCGAGACGATCGGAATAACGCTCGCGGAGATATTCACGCGTGTTTTTTAAGCGCTATTTTGCTGCGCAGGGTTAACCGTAAGGCGAAATCTGGCATGTTTGGTATCGTTGGACTCGGCAACTATTCAGAACTCCAAAGAAACAAGTCCTGTGAAAATACGTCAATCGGAGCCAAAGTTATAGGTGTATAAAACATTTCTCTGGCCACTAGGTGGCGCTGCAACGAAACTGTGCATGCACCCTCGGTTCCTGACTGGCATCAGAAGTACCAAGTGTCGTGTCAATAGGCCTAAGTTTGACGAAGATACAGCCTAAAATCAGTTTTTTTGCGCTCTACGTAAAATTTGTTAAGGCGGTATACGACAACGGATTGCTGTATCGAAATTCTTTTGATAACTTTTTGCCATGAGTGTCTCAAGATGATACATACCAATTTTCGTGGCAATCGGAGAAAAGCCCTAGGACGAGTTCGAAAAAGTAGGTTTTACGAATAATTCAAAATGGCGGAACAATTTTTATGACGGAAAATAACGACACAGGGTCCAATCGAATCGTCTTCAGCCAAGGAATCAGAGGAAGCATGAATTTTGTTCCTAGGGCTTACGGATCAGAAGTTATAAGCAAAAACATAAGTGCAACTTTGGACTGTTGGTGGCGCTAGTGGGTTAGACATAGAGACTCCAAATTTGCTGTGGGGACACATTGGACTGTCCTCTATCCGTGTGCCAAATTTCATAACTTTCCTACGTACGGTTCTATGGGCTGCCATAGACCGCAATGGCGGAAGAAGAAAAATTTACTAACAGAAACAATTGCCAATATAGCTGCAAGCAGCAATGCCGGGGTCAAGCCGAAAAGGGCACAAAGGATGTAAAATTGAGATCGGATAAGCAGATTGAAGAACCTAGGTAAACCTAATAATTTTAGATGAAAAAACAAAAAAGTTATCAACAACAATAATCTAAGTTCTTGTCTACTGCAATCGTCCTTCTGTTATTGACAATCATGGAACATTAGAGCACTGAAGGACATGTGAGTGGTGTTTGCAGTGGTAAAACGTAGGTCACATCATGTTACAGCAAGTTTATTGAGTCAAAAGAAACCACCCCCATGTCTCTATGATGTTCTGATGCAGAGATATAGCTTTTGCAAAAACGGTTGATAAGGTGTTCTCAATGGTTGCTAGGGGGTCAATTGGCAATCACCAGTGATTATAGTCAAAGCCATGAAAGGAATAATCCATGATGACTCCTGGTTTTAGATGTGTTGTTGCAGTAGTTTTAGGCAAAAATACCATATTCTATCTCAAAACCAGTAGGTGGCAAAATGACAAAATTGCGCATGCAACATCAGGTCATGATTGTGTTACATCTAGCTACTATTATGTCTATACACTTTAGTTTAGTTAAGAAACAGTTGTATGACCATAGGGCTGGCTTGTTATCAAAGGTTTTGTTCAATTATAAGGCCATCTAGTGGTGAAAGCATACAATTTTTTTTGTGGCCTCAGAATGTGCTCATACATCAGCGTATCAAATCTGGTGAAAAAATCTCTTTTCGTTACGAAGTTACAACCATTTATGTGTAAAAAACACAAAATTTGAAGTTACTTTTTCGTTTTTTGCAATTTTCGGCAATTTCTAATGAAAATTTTAATATAACGCCAATAGAACTTTTTGTTCAGAAGGTAAGGTTAGTTTCTTCCTATGGTGTTTTCGAGTCGATCGGAAAAACGTTCGCGGAGATATTCACGCATGTTTTTTAAGCGCTATTTTGCTGCGCAGGGTTAACCGTAAGGCGGATTCTTGCATGTTTGGTATCGTTGGACTCGGCAACTACCCAGAACTCCAAAGAAACAAGTCCCGTGAAAATATGTCAATCGGGGCCAAAGTTATAGGCATGTAAAGCATTGGTCTGGCCACTAGGTGGCGCTGCGACGAAACTGTGCATGCACCCTCAGCTCCTGACTGACATCACAAGTATCAAGTGTCGTGTCAATAGGGCTAAGTTTCACGAAGATACAGCCTAAAATCTGTTTTTTTGTGCTCTACGTTAAATTCGTTAAGGCGGTATACGACAACGGATTGCTGTATCAAAATTCTTTTGATAACTTTTTGCCATGAGTGTCTCAAGATGATACATACCAATTTTCGTGGCAATCGGACAAAAGCTCTAGGACGAGTTCGAAAAAGTAGGTTTTACGAATAATTTAAAATGGCGGAAAAATTTTCATGACGGAAAATGACGACATAGGGTCCAATCGAATCGCCTTGAGCCAAGGAATCAGAAGAAGCAAGAATTTTGTTTCTAGGGCTTAGGGATCAGAAGTTATAAGCAAAAACATAAGTGCAATTTTGGACTGTTGGTGGCGCTAGCGGGTTAGACATAGAGACTCCAAATTTGCTGTGGGGACACATTGGACTGTCCTCTATCAGTGTGCCAAATTTCATAACTTTCCTACGTACGGTTCTATGGGCTGCCATAGACCGCAATGGCGGAAGAAGAAGAATAACTAATAATAATAATAATTGTTATAAGAAAACTAACAAATACAATAGGGTTCTACGCCCCTTCGGGGCTTGACCCCTAATAAGAAAACTAACAATAACAATAGGGTTCTACGCCCCTTCGGGGCTTGACCCCTAAATATAGCTGCAAGCAGCGATACCGGGGTCAAGCCAAACATGGCAAAAAATTATTCATACGTGATGACTGTCATGATTTAAGATCTAAGTTTGCATTAGTTTTATGAAAAAATAGCAATTTTTTGTATCTTGAGACCACTAGGTGGCGCGGTGCAGAAACAATAGATGGTGCCTCAGGTCATGACTGTGATGACACATACCAAATTTAGTGTAAATACGATAAAGCAATACAGAGATATAGCCTTTAATGACTTGACCACTAGGGGGCACTAACCAAACAATAAATTGTGACTCAGGTCTTGATTGTGATGACACCCACCAAATTTGGTGTAAATACAATAAAGAGATGCAGAGATATAGCCTTAAATGACTTGACCACTAGGGGGCACTAACCAAACAATAAATTGTGACTCAGGTCTTGATTGTGATGACACCCACCAAATTTGGTGTAAATACAATAAAGAGATGCAGAAATATTGCCTTAAATGACTTGACCACTAGGGGGCACTGACCAAAAAATAAATTGTGACTCAGGTCTTGATTGTGATGACACCCACCAAATTTGGTGTAAATACGATAAAGAGATGCAGAGATATAGCTTCAAATCTCTTGACCACTAGGGGGCACCGAAAAGTTTACAAGTCCTCCCAGAACATGTAGGTAATGAACCATACCAAGTTTCATAACAATACACAGTTGCGTTTCTGAAATACTTGAACTTAAAGAAAAATTCAAAATGGCCGACACACAAAATGGCCGACCAAAAACCATGTGGTATCGTTTGACTCTGCATGCCTCACGAAATCTAACAAGACCAGTCTCATAATTTTACATTCAAATTTGCAGTAGTTATAAGCAAAAATAGACATTTTTTATATCTCGTGACCAGTAGGGGGCAGTGTGACGAAATGGTGCATGCACCCTCAGGTCATCACTGTTATGACATATACCAAGTCTCATATTAATACGCAAAAGTTTTGCGAAGATACAGGCTCAAACACATTTTGGCGTGCTCGCCCTCGCATTCTTTGATGCAATATACGACAACGGATAGGTCTACCGAAAATCTTTTGATAACTTTTTGTCTAGAGTGTCTCTAGATGATGCATACCAAAAATCAAGCCAATCACACGAGCGCTCTAGGAGGAGTTCGAAAAAGTAGGTGTTCAATATAATTCAAAATGGCCGACAGGAAGTAGGTTTGACTCAGACATATTTTATACCGTCGGACTCAGCATGAGCCAAGGAATCAATTGAGTGAAGTCTTATGTCATAGTGGCAATTTAATCAAATGATATAAAGATTTTAAACAATTTATTTACATATCCTGACCACTAGGTGGCGCCGTCCTAAAGATTTATAGGTGCGCTCAGAACATGTCACCGATGAACCATGCCAAATTTCGTAGCGATACGCCATTCGGTTTGTGAAATACTGAACTTAATGAGAAAATTCAAAATGGCCGACACCCAAAATGGCCGACCGAAAACGGTTTGGTATCGTTTGACTCGGCATGCCTCAAGGAATCTAACAAGACCTCCTTCATGATTTTAGACTCAAGTTTGAAGTAGTTATAAGCGAAAATAGGCATTTTTCGAATCTCGTGACCACTAGGTGGCGCTGTGACGAAACGTTGCAGGCACCCTCAGGTCATGACTGTTATGACATATACCAAGTTTCGTGTCGATACACAAAAGTTTTGCGAAGATACGGCCTCACGTCCATTTTGGCGTACTCGCCGCCATATATGTTGTCAATTTATATGAGAACGCATTGGTCTATCAAAAAGCTTTTGATAACTTTTTGTCTTGGGTGTCTCTAGATGCTACATACCAAAGGACATGCAAATCGGACAAACGGTCTAGGAGGAGTTCGAAAAAGTAGGTTTTACGAAAAATTCAAAATGGCGGAAAGATGTGCATGACACAAATGACATCAATGTGTGCAATTGAATCATCATGAGCCAAGGATTCAGAGGAAACAAGAATTTAGTTTCTAGGACTCACGGGTCAGAAGTTGTGAGCATGAACATAAGTGGATTTTTGGACTGTTGGTGGCGCTAGAGGGTTTGAGTCAGACACACCAATGTTGCTATAGTAACTTCTTAGACTGTCCTCTACATGTGTGCCAAATTTCATAACTTTCCTACGTACGGTTCTATGGGCTGCCATTGACTTCAATGGCGGAAGAACAAGAAACAGAAATATAGCTGCAAGCAGCAATGCCGGGGTCAAGCCGAAAAGGGCACAAAAGGATGTAAAATTGAGATTGGATGAGCAGATTGAAGAACCCAAGTAAACCTTATAATTGTAGATGAAAAAACTAAAAAGTTATCCACAAAAATAATCTATGTTCTTGTCTACTGCAATCGTCCTTCTGTTATTGACAATTATGGAACATTAGAGCACTGAAGGACATGTGAGTGGTGTTTGCAGTGGCAAAACATCACATCATGTTATAACAAGTTTAATTAGTCAAAAGAAACCATCTCCGTGTCTCTACGATGTTCTGATGCAGAGATATAGCTTTTGCAAAAACGGTTAATAAGGTATTCTCAATGGTTGCTAGGGAGTGAATTGGCAACCACCAGTGATCATAGTCAAAGCCATGAAAGGAATAATCCATGATGACTCATGGTTTTAGATGTGTTATTGCAGTAGTTTTAAGCAAAAATACCATATTTCTATCTCAAAACCACTAGGTGGTGCAATGACAAAATTGTGCATGCAACATCAGGTCATGATTGTGTTACATCTAGCTAGTTTTATGTCTATACACTTTAGTTTAGTGAAGAAACAGTTGTAAGACCATAGGGATGGCTTGTTATCAAAGGTTTTGTTCAATTATAAGGCCATCTAGTGGTGCAAGCATACAATTTTTTTTGTGCAGCCTCAGAATATGCTCATGCATCAGTGTATCAAATCTGGTGAAAAAATATATTTTCGTTACGAAGTTACAACCATTTATGTGTAATAAACACAAATTTTGAAGGAAATTTTTCGTTTTTTTGCAATTTTCGGCCATTTCTGATAAAAATTTTAATATAACGTCAATAGAACTTTTTGTTCAGAAGGTAAGGTTAGTTTCTTCCTATGGTGTTTTCGAGTCGATCGGAAAAACGTTCGCGGAGATATTCATGCGTGTTTCTTAAGCGCTATTTTGCTGCGCAGGGTTAACCGTAAGGCGGATTCTGGCATGTTTGATATCGTTGGACTCGACAACTATTCAGAACTCCAAAGCAACAAGTCCCGTGAAAATATGTCAATCGGAGCCAAAGTTATAGGTGTATAAAACATTTCTCTGGCCACTAGGTGGCGTTGCGACGAAACTGTGCATGCACCCTCAGTTCCTGACTGGCATCACAAGTACCAAGTGTCGTGTCAATAGGCCAAAGTTTGACGAAGATACAGCCTAAAATCCGTTTTTTTGCGCTCTACGTAAAATTCGTTAAGGAGGTATATGACAACGGATTGCTGTATCAAAATTCTTTTGATAACTTTTTGCCATGAGTGTCTCAAGATGATACATACCAATTTTCGTGGAAATCGGACAAAAGCTCTAGGACGAGTTCGAAAAAGTAGGTTTTTTAAACAATTCAAAATGGCGGAAAAATTTAATGACGGAAAATGACGTCATAGGGTCCAATCGAATTGTCTTGAGCCAAGGAATCAGAAGAACCAAGAATTTTGTTTCTGGGACTTACGGATCAGAAGTTATAACCAAAAACATAAGTGCAACTTTGGACTGTTGGTGGCGCTAGCGGGTTAGAGATAGAGACTCCAAATTTGCTGTGGGGACACATTGGACTGTCCTCTATCAGTGTGCCAAATTTCATAACTTTCCTATGTACGGTTCTATGGGCTGCCATAGACCGCAATGGCGGAAGAAGAACCAGAATAATAATTATTATAATAGGAAAACTAACAAATACAATAGGGTTCTACGCCCCTTCGGGGCTTGACCCCTAAATATAGCTGCAAGCAGCGATACCGGGGTCAAGCCAAACATGGCAAAAAATGATTCATACGTGATGACTTTCATGATTTAAAATCTAAGTTTGCATTAGTTTTATGAAAAAATAGCATTTTTTGTATCTTGAGACCACTAGGTGGCGCTGTGCCAAAACAATATATGGTGTCTCAGGTCATGACTGTGATGACACATACCAAATTTGGTGTAAATACAATAAAGAGATGCAGAGATATAGCCTTAAATAACTTGACCACTAGGGGGCACTAACCAAACAATAAATTGTGACTCAGGTCTTGATTGTGATGACACCCACCAAATTTGGTGTAAATACAATAAAGAGATGCAGAGATATAGCCTTAAATAACTTGACCACTAGGGGGCACTGACCAAAAAATAAATTGTGACTCAGGTCTTGATTGTGATGACACCCACCAAATTTGGTGTAAATACGATAAAGAGATGCAGAGATATAGCTTCAAATCTTTTGACCACTAGGGGGCACCGGAAAGTTTACAAGTCCTCCCAGAACATGTTGCTGATGAACCATACCAAGTTTCATAACAATACGTAATTGCGTTTCTGAAATACTTGAACTTAAAGAAAAATTCAAAATGGCCGACACACAAAATGGCCGACCAAAAACCATTTGGTATCGTTTGACTCGGCATGCCTCAAGAAATCTAACAAGACCAGTCTCATAATTTTACATTCAAGTTTGCAGTAGTTATAAGCAAAAATAGACATTTTTTATATCTCGTGACCAGTAGGGGGCAGTGTGACGAAATGGTGCATGCACCCTCAGGTCATCACTGTTATGACATATACCAAGTCTCATATTAATACACAAAAGTTTTGCGAAGATACAGGCTCAAACACATTTTGGCGTGCTCGCCCTCGCATTCTTTGATGCGTTATAAGACAACAAATAGGTCTACCGAAAAGCTTTTGATAACTTTTTGTCTAGAGTGTCTCTAGATGATGCATACCAAAAATCTAGCCAATCACACGAGCGCTCTAGGAGGAGTTCGAAAAAGTAGGTGTTCAATATAATTCAAAATGGCCGACAGGAAGTAGGTTTGACTCAGACATATTTGGTACAGTCGGACTCAGCATGAGCCAAGGAATCAATAGAGTGAAGTCTTATGTCATAGTGGCAATTTAATCAAATGATATAAAGATTTTAAACAATTTATTTACATATCCTGACCACTAGGTGGCGCCGTCCTAAAGATTTATAAGTGCGCTCAGAACATGTCACTGATGAACCATGCCAAATTTCGTAGCGATACGCCATTCTGTTTGTGAAATATTGAACTTAATGAGAAAATTCAAAATGGCCGACACCCAAAATGGCCGACCGAAAACCGTTTGGTATCGTTTGACTCGGCATGCCTCAAGGAATCTAACAAGACCACCTTCATGATTTTAGACTGAAGTTTGAAGTAGTTATAAGCGAAAATAGGCATTTTTCGAATCTCGTGACCACTAGGTGGCGCTGTGACGAAACGTTGCAGGCACCCTCAGGTCATGACTGTTATGACATATACCAAGTTTCGTGTCGATACAATAAAGTTTTGCGAAGATAAGGCCTCACGTCCGTTTTGGCGTGCTCGCCGCCATATATGTTGTCAATTTATATGAGAACGCATTGGTCTATCAAAAAGCTTTTGATAACTTTTTGTCATGGGTGTCTCTAGATGCTACATACCAAAGGACATGCAAATCAGACAAACGGTCTAGGAGGAGTTCGAAAAAGTAGGTTTTACGAAAAATTCAAAATGGCGGAAAGATGTGCATGACACAAATGACATCAATGTGTGCATTTGAATCATCATGAGCCAAGGATTCAGGGGAAACAAGAATTTAGTTTCTAGGACTCACGGGTCAGAAGTTGTGAGCATGAACATAAGTGCATATTTGGACTGTTGGTGGCGCTAGAGGGTTTGAGTCAGACACACCAATGTTGCTATAGTAACTTCTGAGACTGTCCTCTACATGTGTGCCAAATTTCATAACTTTCCTATGTACGGTTCTATGGGCTGCCATTGACTTTTGGGTGGAAGAACGAGGAACAAGAATAACAATAATAATAAATATAGCTGCAAGCAGCGATACCGGGGTCAAGCCAAACATGGCAAAAAATGATTCATACATGATGACTGTCATGATTTAAGATCTAAGTTTGCATTAGTTTTATGAAAAAAATAGCAATTTTTTCGTATCTTGAGACCACTAGGTGGCGCTGTGCCGAAACAATAGATGGTGCTTCAGGTCATGACTGTGATGACACATACAAAATTTAGTGTAAATACGATAAAGCGATACAGAGATATAGCCTTAAATGACTTGACCACTAGGAGGCACTGACCAAACAATAAATTGTGACTCAGGTCTTGATTGTGATGACACCCACCAAATTTGGTGTATATACGATAAAGAGATGCAGAGATATAGCTTCAAATTTCTTGACCACTAGGGGGCGCCGAAAAGTTTACAAGCCCTCTCAGAACATGTTGCTGATGAACCATACCTAGTTTCATAACAATACGCAATTGCGTTTATGAAATACTTGAACTTAAAGAAAAAATTCAAAATGGCCGACACACAAAATGGCCGACCAAAAACCATGTGGTATCGTTTGACTCTGCATGCCTCACGAAATCTAACAAGACCAGTCTCATAATTTTACATTCAAGTTTGGAGTAGTTATAAGCAAAAATAGACATTTTTTATATCTCGTGACCAGTAGGGGGCAGTGTGACGAAATGGTGCATGCACCCTCAGGTCATCACTGTTATGACATATACCAAATCTCATATTAATACGCAAACGTTTTGCGAAGATACAGGCTCAAACACATTTTGGCGTGCTCGCCCTCGCATTCTTTGATGCGTTATACGACAACGGATAGGTCTACCGAAAAGCTTTTGATAACTTTTTGTCTGGAGTGTCTCTAGATGATGCATACCAAAAATCAAGCCAATCACACGAGCGCTCTAGGAGGAGTTCGAAAAAGTAGGTGTTCAATATAATTCAAAATGGCTGACAGGAAGTAGGTTTGACTCAGACATATTTGGTACAGTCGGACTCAGCATGAGCCAAAGAATCAATAGAGTGAAGTCTTATGTCATAGTGGCAATTTAATCAAATGCTATAAAGATTTTAAACAATTACTTTACATATCCTGACCACTAGGTGGCGCCGTCCTAAAGATTTACAGGTGCGCTCAGAACATGTCACCGATTAACCATGCCAAATTTCGTATTGATACGTCATTCTGTTTGTGAAATACTGAACTTAATGAGAAAATTCAAAATGGCCGACACCCAAAATGGCCGACCGAAAACCGTTTGGTATCGTTTGACTCGGCATGCCTCAAGGTATTTAACAAGACCACCTTCATGATTTTAGACTCAAGTTTGAAGTAGTTAAAAGCGAAAATAGGCATTTTTCGAAACTCGTGACCACTAGGTGGCGCTGTGACGAAACGTTGCAGGCACCCTCAGGTCATGACTGTTATGACATATACCAAGTTTCGTGTCGATACACATAAGTTTTGCGAAGATACGGCCTCACGTCCGTTTTGGCGTGCTCGCCGCCGTATATGTTGTCACGGTATACGAGAACGCATTGGTCTATCAAAAAGCTTTTGATAACTTTTTGTCAGGGGTGTCTCTAGATGCTAGATACCAAAGGACATGCAAATCGGACAAACGCTCTAGGAGGAGTTCGAAAAAGTAGGTTTTACGGAAAATTCAAAATGGCGGAAAGATGTGCATGACACAAATGACATCAATGTGTGCATTTGAATCATCATGAAACAAGGATTCAGAGGAAACAAGAATTTAGTTTCTAGGACTCACGGGTCAGAAGTTATGAGCATGAACATAAATGGATTTTTGGACTGTTGGTGGCGCTAGAGGGTTTGAGTCAGACACACCAATGTTGCTATAGTAACTTCTGAGACTGTCCTCTACATGTGTGCCAAATTTCATAACTTTCCTACGTACGGTTCTATGGGCTGCCATTGACTTCAATGGCGGAAGAGGAAACATAATAATAAATATAGCTGCAAGCAGCAATGCCGGGGTCAAGCCAAAAAGGGCACAGAAGAAGGTAAACTTGAGTCCGGATGAGCAGTTTAAAAAACCTAGCAAAACCTCCTGATTTCAGACAAATTAATATAACAGTAATCAGCAAAAAAGCTGTGTTCTTATTCAGTGAAATCTCTCCCTCACGTCTTGAGGAGCATTGACAACTAGAACACTGAAGGAAATGTGAGTGGTGCTTGCAGTGGTAATACTCAGCTCACAAAATGTTACTGTGGTGTTAATGAGTCAAAAGAGCCCACCCCCATGTCTCTACGCTGTTCTGATGAAGAGATATAGCTCTTGCAAAAACAGTTGATAAGGTATTCTCATTGGTTGCTAGACAGTAAATTGACATCCACCAGTGATTATAATCCAAGCCATGAAATGAATAATCCATGATGACTTGTGGTTTTAGATGTGTTGTTGCAGTAATTTTAGGCAAAATTTTCAATTTTCTATCTCAAAACCACTAGGTGGCGCTGTGACAAAATTGTGCATGCAACTTCAGGTCATGATTACGTTACATCGAGCTAGTTTTATGACTATACACTTTAGTTTAGTGAAGAAACAGTTGTATGACCATAGGGCTGGCTTGATATCACAGGTTTTGTTCAATTATAACGCCAACTAGTGGTGCAAGCAAGCAATTTTTTTTGTGTAGCCTCAGACTGTGGTCGTACATCAGCGTATCAAATCTGGTGAAAAAATCTCTTTTCGTTGCGAAGTTATAACCATTTATGTGTAAAAAATACAAAATTTAAAAGGTAATTTTTTGTTTTTTGCATTTTTCGGTCATTTCTGATGAAAATTTTAATATAACGCCAATAGAACTTTTTGTTCAGAAGGTAAGGTTAGTTTCTTCCTATGGTGTTTTTGAGTCGATCAGAATTACGGTCGCGGAGATATTCGCGCGTGTTTTTTAAGCGCTATTTTGCCGCACAGGGTTAACCGTAAGGCGAATCCTGGCATGTTAGGTATCGTTGGACTCGGCAACTATTCAAAACTCCAAGGAAACAAGTCCCTTGTAAATATGATGATCATAGCCAAAGTTATAGGCCTATAAACATTCGTCTGGCCACTAGGTGGCGCTGCAACGAAACTGTGCATGCTCCCTCAGTTCCTGACTGGCATCTCAAATACCAAGATTTGTGTCAATAGGCCTAAGTTTGGAGAAGATACAGCCTAAAATCTGTTTTTTTGCGCTCTATGTAAAATTTGTTGACGCGCTATACGACAACGGATTGGTTTATCGAAATTCTTTTAATAACTTTTTGCCTTGAGTGTCTCTAGATGCTGCATACCAATTTTCGTGGAAATCGGGGAAAAGCTCTAGGACGAGTTCGCAAAAGTAGGTTTTACGAATAATTCAAAATGGCGAAAAAATTTCATGACGGAAAATGATGTCATAGGGTCCAATCGAATCGTCTTGAGCCAAGGAATCAGAAGAAGCAAGAATTTTGTTTCTAGGGCTTACAGATCAGAAGTTATAAGCAAAAACATAAGTCCAACTTTGGACTGTTGGTGGCGCTAGTGGGTTAGACATAGAGACTCCAAATTTGCTGTGTGGACACATTGGAGTGTCCTTTATCAGTATGCCAAATTTCATAACTTTCCTACGTACGGTTCTATGGGCTGCCATAGACCGCAATGGCGGAAGAAGAATAACTAATAATAAATATAGCTGCAAGCAGCGATACCGGGGTCAAGCCAAAAAGGGCACAGAAGAAGGTAAACTTGAGTCCGGATGAGCAGTTTAAAAAACCTAGCAAAACCTCCTAATTTCAGACAAATTAATATAACAGTAATCAGCAAAAAAGCTGTGTTCTTATTCAGTGAAATCTCTCCCTCACGTCTTGAGGAGCATTGACAATTAGAACACTGAAGGAAATGTGAGTGGTGCTTGCAGTGGTAATACTCAGCTCACAAAATGTTACTGTGGTGTTAATGAGTCGAAAGAGCCCACCCCCATGTCTCTACGCTGTTCTGATGAAGAGATATAGCTCTTGCAAAAACAGTTGATAAGGTATTCTCATTGGTTTGCTAGACAGTAAATTGACATCCACCAGTGATTATAATCCAAGCCATGAAATGAATAATCCATGATGACTTATGGTTTTAGATGTGTTTGTTGCAGTAGTTTTAGGCAAAAATTACCATTTTCTATCTCAAAACCACTAGGTGGCGCTGTGACAAAATTGTGCATGCAACTTCAGGTCATGATTACGTTACATCGAGCTAGTTTTATGACTATACACTTTAGTTTAGTGAAGAAACAGTTGTATGACCATAGGGCTGGCTTGATATCACAGGTTTTGTTCAATTATAACGCCAACTAATGGTGCAAGCAAGCAATTTTTTTTGTGTAGCCTCAGACTGTGGTCATACATCAGCGTATCAAATCTGTTGAAAAAATCTCTTTTCGTTGCGAAGTTATAACCATTTATGTGTAAAAAATACAAAATTTAAAGGTAATTTTTCGTTTTTTGCATTTTTCGGCCATTTCTGATGAAAATTTTAATATAACGTCAATAGAACTTTTTGTTCAGAAGGTAAGGTTAGTTTCTTCCTATGGTGTTTTTGAGTCGATCAGAATTACGCTCACGGAGATATTCGCGCATGTTTTTAAAGCGTTATTTTGCCACACAGGGTTAACCGTAAGGCGAATCCTGGCATGTTTGGTATCGTTGGACTCGGCAACTATTCAAAACTCCAAGGAAACAAGTCCCTTGTAAATACGATGATCATAGCCAAAGTTATAGGCCTATAAAACAGTCGTCTGGCCACTAGGTGGCGCTGCAACGAAACTGTGCATGCTCCCTCAGTTCCTGACTGGCATCTCAATTACCAAGATTTGTGTCAATAGGCCTAAGTTTGGCGACGATACAGCCTAAAATCTGTTTTTTTGCGCTCTATGTAAAATTCGTTGACGCGCTATACGACAACGGATTGGTTTATCGAAATTCTTTTAATAACTTTTTGCCTTGAGTGTCTCTAGATGCTGCATACCAATTTTCGTGGAAATCGGGCAAAAGCTCTAGGACGAGTTCGCAAAAGTAGGTTTTACGAATAATTCAAAATGGCGGAAAAATTTTCATGACGGAAAATGACGTCATAGGGTCCAATCGAATCGTCTTGAGCCAGGGAATCAGAGGAAACAAGAATTTTATTTCTAGGACTTACGGATCAGAAGTTATAAGCAAAAACATAAGTGCAACTTTGGACTGTTGGTGGCGCTAGCGGGTTAGAGATAGAGACTCCAAAATTGCTGTGGGGACACATTGGACTGTCCTCTATCAGTGTGCCAAATTTCATAACTTTCCTACGTATGGTTCTATGGGCTGCCATAGACCGCAATGGCGGAAGAAGAATAACTAATAATAATAATTATTATAAAAAGAAAACTAACAAATACAATAGGGTTCTACGCCCCTTCGGGGCTTGACCCCTAATAATTATTATTATTATAAAAAGAAAACTAACGGATACAATAGGGGTCTTCGCCCCTTCGGGGCTTGACCCCTAATAAGAAAACTAACAATAACAATAGGGTTCTACGCCCCTTCGGGGCTTGACCCCTAATAATAAGAAAACTAACAATAACAATAGGGTTCTACGCCCCTTCGGGGCTTGACCCCTAAATATAGCTGCAAGCAGCGATACCGGGGTCAAGCCAAACATGGCAAAAAATGATTCATACGTGATGACTGTCATGATTTAAGATCTAAGTTTGCAAAGTTTTATGAAAAAATAACATTTTTTGTATCTTGAGACCACTAGGTGGCGCTTTGCCGAAACAATAGATGGTGACTCAGGTCTTGATTGTGATGACACCCACCAAATTTGGTGTAAATACAATAAAGAGATGCAGAGATATAGCCTTAAATGACTTGACCACTAGGGGGCACTGACCAAAAAATAAATTGTGACTCAGGTCTTGATTGTGATGACAAACACCAAATTTGGTGTAAATACGATAAAGAGATGCAGAGATATAGCTTCAAATCTCTTGACCACTAGGGGGCACCGGAAAGTTTACAAGTCCTCCCAGAACATGTTGCTGATGAACCATACCAAGTTTCATAACAATACGCAATTGCGTTTCTGAAATACTTGAACTTAAAGAAAAATTCAAAATGGCCGACACACAAAATGGCCGACCAAAACCATTTTGTATAGTTTGAATCGCCATGTCTCACGAAATCTAACAAGACCAGTCTCATAATTTTACATTCAAATTTGCAGTAGTTATAAGCAAAAATAGACATTTTGTATATCTCGTGACCAGTAGGGGGCAGTGTGACGAAATGGTACATGCACCCTTACGTCATCACTGTTATGATATATACCAAGTCTCATATTAATACACAAAAGTTTTGCGAAGATACAGGCTCAAACACATTTTGGCGTGCTCGCCCTCGCATTCTTTGATGCGTTATACGACAACGGATAGGTCTACCGAAAAGCTTTTGATAACTTTTTATCTGGAGTGTCTCTAGATGATGCCTACCAAAAATCAAGCCAATCAAACGAGCGCTCTAGGAGGAGTTCGAAAACGTAGGTGTTCAATATAATTCAAAATGGCCGACAGGAAGTAGGTTTGACTCAGACATATTTGGTACAGTAGGACTCAGCACGAGCCAAGGAATCAATAGAGTGAAGTCTCATGTCAGTGTGGCAATTTAATCAAATGAAATAAAGATTTTAAACAATTTCTTTACATATCCTGACCACTAGGTGGCGGCGTCCTAAAGATTTATATGTGCGCTCAGAACATGTCTCTGATGAACCATGCCAAATTTCGTAGCGATACGCCATTCTGTTTGTGAAATACTGAACTTAATGGGAAAATTCAAAATGGCCGACACCCAAAATGGCCGACCGAAAACCGTTTGATATCGTTTGACTCGGCATGCCTCAAGGAATCTAACAAGACCAACTTCATGATTTTAGACTCAAGTTTGAAGTAGTTATAAGCAAAAATAGGCATTTTTTGAATCTCGTGACCACTAGGTGGCGCTGTGACGAAATGTTGCAGGCACCCTCTGGTCATGACTGTAATGACATATACCAATTTTCGTGTCGATACACCAAAGTGTTGCGAAGATACGGCCTCACGTCCGTTTTGGCGTGCTCGCCGCCGTATATGTTGTCACGGTATACGAGAACGCATTGGTCTATCAAAAAGCTTTTGATAACTTTTTGTCAGGGGTGTCTCTAGATGCTAGATACCAAAGGACATGCAAATCGGACAAACGCTCTAGGAGGAGTTCGAAAAAGTAGGTTTTACGGAAAATTCAAAATGGCGGAAAGATGTGCATGACACAAATGACATCAATGTGTGCATTTGAATCATCATGAGCCAAGGATTCAGAGGAAACAAGAATTTAGTTTCTAGGACTCACGGGTCAGAAGTTATGAGCATGAACATAAGTGGATTTTTGGACTGTTGGTGGCGCTAGAGGGTTTGAGTCAGACACACCAAAGTTGCTATAGTAACTTCTGAGACTGTCCTCTACATGTGTGCCAAATTTCATAACTTTCCTACGTACGGTTCTATGGGCTGCCATTGACTTCAATGGCGGAAGAACAAGAAACTGAATAATAATAATAAGAAAACTAACAGATACAATAGGTGTCTACGCCACTTCGTGGCTTGACCCCTAATAATAATAATAATAATAATAAGAAAACTAACAATAACAATAGGGTTCTACGCCCCTTCGGGGCTTGACCCCTAATAATAATAAGAAAACTAACAATAACAATAGGGTTCTACGCCCCTTCGGGGCTTGACCCCTAATAATAATAAGAAAACTAACAATAACAATAGGGTTCTACGCCCCTTCGGGGCTTGACCCCTAATAATAAGAAAACTAACAGATACAATAGGGGTCTTCGCCCATTCTGGGCTTGACCCCTAATAAAAAAATATATAGACTCAGTGACCAATATAGCCACCCTTCTTTTCAATAACAGTCACAAGCCTTCCATACACGGATTCAGTCAGTTTCTTGATCTGGTCTGAACCAACATTTTGTGCAGACGCAACCACAGCCTCCCAGACACTGTTCAGAGAGGTGTACGGTTTACCTTCACTGTAAATGTCCTGCTTAAGAAGGCCTCAAAAGTTCTCAATAGGGTTTAAGTCAGGTGAAGAAGGGGGCCATGGCATTAGTTTTTCATCTCTAAGGCCTTTACTGGCCAGTCATGCAGCGGAGCACTTGTGATGCATGTGATAGAGCGCCGTCCTACAAAATAATCAGTCTTCTTGAAAGATGCAAACCCCCTCCTGCACCACTGCTTGAAGAAAGTGTCCTCCACATTACAGGCAGGCAGGCACAGACAGGTATTGTTAAAGATGAGCTTGTTGGACCTTTTTGGGTTGAAAATGGAAATAAAAAACAACTCTCAGACCTACTGCCAATTTTTAGAAGACACTTTCTTCAAGCAGTGGTGCAGGAGGGAATCTGCGTCTTTCAATAGGACTTTTTTGTGCGGGACAGCGCTTCAGCACATGCATCGAAGTGCTCAACTGAGTGGCTGGCCAGTAAAGGCCTTAAAGGTGAAAAACTAATGACATGGCCCCTTCTTCACCTGACTTAAACCCTATTGAGACCTTTTGATCCCTTCTTAAGCAGGACATTTACAGTGAAGGTAAACAGTACACCTCTCTGAACAGTGTCTGGGAGGATGTGGTTGTGGCTGCACAAAATGTTGGTTCAGACCAGATCAAGAAACTGACTGAATCCGTGAATGGAAGGCTTGTGACTGTTATCGATAAGAAGGGTGGCTATATTGGTCACTGAGTCTATATATTTTTTTATTTTTTATTGTTTTATTATTATATTTTTTGTAAATGTAGAGTTTGTTTATTATTCTCACTTTAACAGGTGAAAAAAACAAGTGAGACGGTAAAATCTTTGTTTTTCATTTAGTTGCCTAATAATTCTGCACACTAATAGTTGCCTAATAATGATGTACATAGAAATATTCTCTTAAGAAAGCCAAAATTTCACTTTTCTACTTAAATGTTCAGGTTTGAGGGTTTGTTAACATTTTGAATTGACCAAGAGCACTCAGTGTTTCCCACAGGATTTTGAGAGACTGTGGTGGTGATGATGTCACCCGCTAATTAGCATATATGTGACGTCATCATGTCGTGTTTGCGTTTGATCTAGTGTTGGCACCTAAAAATGTTTCACTTCAACTCTTTGATCTGGATCTGTATTTGATCTGTATTACGTATCAAATTATATTTTAAGCCGAATTAAGCGGTTTTAAATAGCGAAATAAAAATGTAAATGGGAATCATGAAAATTCTATTTGTGGGGGCCAGTGTTGATTCTGTGGTGGGCCACCACAAATAAATCAATGTATGGGAAACACTGGCACTGTAGTTGTACAATAACAGAAGTAATCCTCAAAAATACAACTTGCCTAATAATTCTGCACTCCCTGTAGGTGCCCTTTAAGGTCTACACATTTGAAAGTTCCTAATCCAAACCGGTTGCATTTTATTCTGTATATCTATAAGTACATATATAATTCATCTATAATTAAAGCATTCTTATGGACGTATGGACAGACAGAATGGACGTTGTGGCACCGTTAGCCTCTTTCACAGAAATTTCTGTAAATTACCATAAATTGACCAAAACTAATTTACCAGTAAATACAAAATGTGCTGTTCACACATGCAGTGACATTCCGTCTTTTTACCAGTAAGATATCATTCACACATCAGTATCAAAATACCGGTAAACTCGGAGAGAAAGCGGAGTTACCTGTGGCGCACAGCGAGCTCAATGTTGTATTTGTAAACAATGGCGGGATATGACTCCATATCCACGGACCGTATTTTGTTGTTTTCACATCTGTGGTCAAACGCTGACGGTCGCAAAGTTGCGTCTTAGACAACAGTACTGTGTGCACATTAGGCTTCACAGAGGGTGTGCTAAGGACATCTGCAATTCGGCAAATAGATGGTAAGCTTTGGTGAAGAAATGTGGATGTTAACTTCAGGTGTGCTCAACTTTTAAGCAGCGTGGGTGTGAAAACATTTGTAAACAGTCCGGGGTAAACGCATCATCTGTATCAAAAATTTATTATTGGCCCGAAGATGTCAGAGCTGTCTGACCTCGTCCGTTCTAAATGCCGGTAATCTATATTTTTTGTTCACACATAGCGCTTACCGGTAAATTACTGGTAATCTTACAACATCTCTTATGTGGAGTTCACACCAGCCGCGGTAAAGGCGGCAAAAACACGCTATTCGTAGTTGGACGCTTGAACATTTTCAGTTTACACGCTTCATTCGCACATGAAACATGTGAAATTCTAGTCAATCGAGACATTCACGTGGAAATTTGCGTGATAGGAGGGGCTTCAGCGACTCTGCTCGCTCCCTGTAATCACGTCACTACTAGAGAAAGCTCCTGATTGGTTAACGCGGTGCGAAAATACGGCAAAGTTCAGATTTTTCAAGTTGCACGGTTCCTGCAACAACAAACAATTTGCGCATTCGCGCGTACTGCGCTGCATGATGTCTATTCGCGTCTTTGCATTGACTTAACATGTAAATCATTCGCACTTGCCACCTCTTCCGCGTCTGGTGTGAATGCCACATTACTGGTAAATTGGCAGCACTGATTTACGAGAAAAGTTCTGTTCACATATAACCTGTTAACTGCAATTTACCAGTAAAGACTGTATGTGTGAAAGGGACTATTGAAACCAATGGCATTAGTTTTGATGGGACTATCTGTTACATTAATGCATTTGGCAGATGCATTTATCCAAAGGGACTTTACACCACATTCAAATACACATTTTTGGAATCGAACCCAGAGCCTTTGCGAAGCCACTGCGATGCTTTACCAAGTGAGCTACAGGACTTCAATGTTTGCCTGAACAACTTTGCCAATGGCAAAGTACAATGACAGGTGTCGACAGGTGTAGTTCTGCGGCTCATTAGAGTCGACGACCGCACACCTGCAAGGGTCACCGAGATTACCTCTGTAGCCTGCCGACCTCAGCGAGTTCACAGGATTACAACCCTAATCAGGTCAATTGTTTTGCATGCACTTAAAACCCAAAGGCAAGATGACCTTCCTAGTGTGAAAATCCTATACAAATTCTTATCTCCTCCCTCTCTCACTTGCTCGAGATCGATAGAGCACTTCGGTCTCTCGGTTTCAGAGTGCACAGCTTTAACAGACAACTCCCCTCCTTTCCCTGTACCGGCCGTCCCTAAGGGTTTCTTGTCAGAATCACTCCGTGTACTGAGCACAGCAGAGTTGGAACAGCCTAAAGTAAGGTCAGACTAGCATTAGCTGGGAGACAGAAGAGAATGTTTTATTTACTTAAAGCAATTGCATATGCAGTCAGCTTTAGGTATAAATAATACTCAATTTTCTCAAGATATACAACCAAGGATGCTCTAAATGGTTGCCAGGGTATGGCTATGATGTTGCTAAGGTTTTTCCAAGTGGTTCTCAACATGCAGCTACGTGGTTGCTAGTTGGCCTAAATCAAATAATCCCATTCCGATATGAGTTAAGTCTTTTTTTGTGTAAATCTAGAGAATTTTAGATCTGTCTGTAGGTCAGAGGCATCATTCGTGTACATAGCACAAGCAGTATGTAATGCATTATGTAATAGATGCTTGCCTTGTTACTTAAGTCAATGAGGCATTTCATACATAGCTCACAGTATCTGCTCTTCTGCCAATCTGTCATTGATTTCGAAAACTCCCCACTCAATAGTTCTTGGTAACATTTATTCACGACACTATTACTTCGGAGAAAAGGATGAGTTTATTCCCTCAACACTATTCCTTCATGAGGAAGAAAAGGTCACAATAACAATAGATTCACTGTGGATGAGGTAAGAAGCACAGATCTCTCTAGGGCTGTCACAATGATTAAATAATCGTCTATCGCCGAATTCAGATCACCACAATGATTGCACATCTTTCTAAAAAACACAAGGGGGAGCTGCACATACGTGTTATGGTATTAATATTTACTGCCATGTAAACCTTACAACATATTTAATTTAAATAATCACAACAATGTGTGAAACTAATTTCAAACAAAGAAAAAAAAATGTATGAGACTTAAATGTCAAACCAATAAAACAGCCAATTAATCTTTACAATTGTCACAATTTATTAGACAATTAAACGTCAGCCAAATTTCAGTATCGTGACAGCCCTACTCGAGAGAAGAGTTTTACATCTTAAATATCCATGCAACACTTCTCAAATACAATACGGAAAGCACAAATGACATATCATCAAATGAGGCAATTCAACATGATCTCATGGGAATGCTTATGCATTTTATGATTATATGGCTAATTTTTTATATGGCTAATTTGTATCGCACAAGTGAATCGCATAAAACCATATGATTGTAAAAAAACAATAATAGTACCGCACACCTAACCCCCCCCCCCACCCTAAATACAATGTCATGGGGCGAAGGCTAATCATACAAAAAAGCCACCTTTATCTCCAGTCAAAGCTGAAGTGTTCATTTTTGTTAAAAAAATTATTTATATCTATCAGCACCAATCAGAACAAAAAGAAAAATCTTCATAGGAAACTGACAAACACACTACATTCATGAACAAATCATGGCCTACGAAAACCAGTCTAAACACCCATCCTATGGATTCAGATCAGTGGATGCTACCTTGGTTACCAACATCCAGTGCAAATGAAACCCTTCTAGGACAAAACATTGAGGTCATCCGACTTTTCCTTTAACACTGTACCGTGTGTGTATTTGTCAGGAGAATCCCTGATGGTTCATCATCACTGTACTAAGACAACATTCCCAGCATACCATCTGCAATAGTGCCCTAATCAAAGGGGGGGTGGGCCAAATGCCAACCTCACGCTCGGGTTTCAGTACGCAGCCTGCGCATGTGTGCTGTGTGACTGCAATCTCTGAGCTTTTCTTCCTGTGAAACAACATTTGTTTCTTTGGCTCTCAGGTGATCTTGTGCTCCCTATAGACCTGTGTTTTCACAGAATCAAAGGCTCTTATAAATAAACTGAGAATGCAAAAACAAAGAACATGTGTAATGTTGACGAAATCTTCATGCATGACATGACCACTTAGGATGAGATACTGTAACACTAACTGAATTTGAGTTTCTTGTATTCATTATTACAATTATTAATCCACAGAGAAGGCATGCAGGGATTTGTCAGTAGCAGTTGTGGTTAGCGTTGTTCAAACCAAAAAACTACTATACCAACGCACTAGACCTCATGATATAATGATGCTGGGTTGGTCAGGATGCTCAAATAATGTTTGTATATCAAAGTTTTAGAGTTACATTGTTTACAGTTTGCTAAAAAATCGTATTAAAAAAAGGCATAAAGTTGACTTTGTACATTAACTTTGGTTTCACATCAGATACGTGTTTAACGATTTGCGCGAGTAGATTACATAGAAAGTCAATGCAAAGACACGATCAGACGGGTCCTCGTGTGGGGCGATGCGAATGACACGATATGGGCGGCGCGTTTGCCGTAAAAACACACGATATTCGCCTCAAAATATTCAACTTGTGCGAAAAATTTGCATGACACGAAGTTAAATCCCGCAAGTAATCTAGAGCAAGTAACGCAATGCCCCGCGTTTGGTGTGTACGTCGCATAAGGCCATGTGTCCATCAAAGCATTCAGACGCGGCTAAGGCAAGGTTTGTTGATATGATACTTCTGTTGTGTTTATCAGTTGTTGTACAATTCGTCGGTTGGTGTTTCAGACTAGATGGGAAACAGCTACGACCTAAATCTCCTGAGATGTTTGGTTTAGGGTTAGATTTTGGGGTAGAATCAAAACAGCGGTTCTGTCTACATGAGATACAGTTACATCCTAAATCCCGTGAAACGCTGGGATTAAGGTTATGTTTGGGGGTAAGATTAGGATAAAACACAGCTTATCCGGCGAGATTTCTTACGATTTTTGCCGTTACTGTATCCCTTCTAGCCACAAACCCAGTTGGTTTGTCCCTTCTCCACTGTGATTGGATGGCGGAGTGAAAAGTGTCATTTGTCATTTCATTTCAAAAGGTTCTGTATGTGAACTAGGGTGGCCCTTATAATGGGTCAATTTTTTTTTGAAAAATGTTTAACTCTCACCCCCTAAATGTGTTGGGATATCAATAAAAACACACTGTGCAAAATTCTGAATTGTACAATATCTAGAGGTTGCTCAAAGCCTTTGAACATTTCCGAAATCACATACTTTTGCAAAAACTGTACTATTTAAAAACGCACAACATACATAAAACTTGCTTCTTGGAGGGTAACTTTGTTCCAGTTATTTCAGTCTCTTCTGATCTGAGTAACCATATAGCGGACTTGCTCAGCCATTGTCTCAGTGTATATTGTCTATTGTGCTTCATTCACATTGTGAATGTGAACAATACCTTTTTAATATGCCTTATGAATTTGCAGACCAGCATGTCTGTGGTCAGCTCAGCTTATGTTACCTTGACCAGCTCTATGAATCATGTCTCAGTGGGCACCATGACTCACTGCTTAATATAACCAGCATGTTAAAAACCCATATGCTGATCTGATAACACCTAATGTACACTAAACACAATCATAATTTACATGCATAAGACATATTCATCAGTCTGTATAGATTCATATGCTTTTAATAAAAGCATCTGCCAAATGCAAAAATGTAACATCAGCTCACTAGTTACTTTTCTCTAACAGTGCAGTAATAATGAACATAAGGCCTAAGCTCCAGGTCAAAGTCATACATCATCTTTTCAATAGACTCAAAGATTCACCATCTTTTCAACAGACAAGCTCAGCACATCAACACACTACAGACCCTCCGGCAAGAATTCTTTAAGTCATCTCACTTTTCAAAGGAAGGGGATTTCACACAAAAAGGCTTTTCTTTCCCTCCTTTTCTAAACAGAATATCATCTAAACTTATGGGCATTTCCAAATTTCCAATATAATCTATCAGCTTTAAGAACGTCTGTGTCTTCTTTACACAAACTAAAGCCAGAAGTCATCCTGAACCCCTGTCTGGTATGTGACAAAATATGAAAAGCATATTGCAACAAGTATCCAAGCCAAGGTTTTCTTGAAAAATACTTACTGGTGGAGTTTCCTTGCATTTGTATAATGCATTTTGATTCTTTGCTGGTCTCCCTTGAGTTGAAGGGCCGTACTCTTACGGCCACTTTCACTGAGCCAGACATGGTCGAAGCTGTTGTGTTTCAATCCCACAGAAAGATTTCCTACAAAGACACAATTTTTTTTTGTTCAGCGTCAGAACTAAAGGTAAACACAGGTCACAGGTATGATTTATATGATATCCATAGACCGATTCTCTAAATCCATTGAGAAATCAAGACGTGCCCTTCAAAATGATCAGGGTCGAATAGCATTATTTAGCAGTGAAACTGGAGGGCTGTTCCGAGCTATGCAGCATTTTAACGAAATTAATAATGAAATAAAAATTTTATAAAAAATATGTTTTATTAGAAACATGCATTAGTAACTAGTGCGCAATAACAATAACAAGGATTATATTTAGAAAATAAAAGCATGTCAATTTTACAGTCTCTCATGTTTGGCATGTTTTTATGACATCACTCTGCACTCATCAGATTTGGCTCAGGTAAACTAAACGTTATTGGCTATGTTAAAAGGGGGAGGAGCCACTCATTACGCCCGACTTCCTGTTTCAGTAGAAATTACGTTAAGGCACTAGATTTATTACTCCATATTAGCATAGCTGAGGTATCATGCACAATATTTACACTTCTAAAAACACAGTCGCACCACAAAAACACTGAAAATTAACAAGTAGTATAAAACAACTTTTGGCCCAGGAGGACCAAGAAAAAACATTTCCCTCACGCATGTAAAATCTTAATGTCCAATTAAAACCTATTTAACACAAGCGTCTGTTGGGACAAGCAATAAAAAATCGATCGTGTAAATAAAGAGAAGTGATTTGAAGTATCAGTGATATCTGGTACCGTTAGATGGTTTCTTCACAGACTCATAAACATGGCTGCCACTGGCATGCAGTTGCAGGGCTGGGCCTACATCACAGGCTCAGTGGACTCAGTATTATTAAACACATTTTTTTGACTAACTGACACATAACAGTGATGACGTACCGACATACATGGTCTGACACATAACAACGTCAGACTGTCTTTTAAATTTTTACATAAGCATGCATCACTTGTAGGCGTGCGATTGGTTGCCTATTTAACTTGTTTTAATCGAAAGGTTGTGGATTAAAACCCAATTTGACTTTTTATTATTTTAAATTTTAAATATTTTTATTCAATATGAACAGATGAATAGCATGATACCAAAAGAGGATGTTTTCATCTTTGCCCTTGTAGTCATTCATTGCATTAAGCATACGCCCATGAAATACAATCTGCCTGACTATCGATGGAGAAAAACACAAGCACATCTAACTGTTACTTCATGAAAAGGAATTTGTTTTTATGCTTCTCATCTCTAAAGAATTTTGTGGGACAATAATATGTAATGATACCGACTTTGCTGTCTGTTTAAGTGTTAATAACACGGGTTATGATATTGATGCACTGCCATCATATATCCGGCGTTGCTATAGCTGCACTCTCATTATAATTTTTTTCGCAAACATTAAAAATAATATAAAAGAGTAAATAAACGTTTATTTAACGTTACTGTAAATCATTTCAGTCAGGTGTTAACGTTACATTGTGACCTTATGTTACATCCGACGTCTCCTATGAACTCGCTGACATGCTTTGCATAGCCCCCATACCGTTTGAATCATTTTGTCAATATTCATATTGTATGTGTAAATATGATAATTCATTATTACTTACGTAATAACACGATAAGTAAGATAGGGAGCTAAGGATGAGTAAATAAATATCCCGTAAATATCCATTCACAAAGGCTACTTCGCGGAAGCTCAAACCCGAAACCCAAACGTACGAGTAAGATGATTATTTCAGCGGAAATAAAAGACCGCACTTACCTCTATGTGTGCACGCGCAGAGAGGACGAGAACACCATAGAAATTCTGCACGATGCGAAATCTCCGATGCCGTCTACTACCAGCAGAAATAATCAGAAACGATTGACGGCTAAGTTCGTAATAGTTCCCTTTTTGCTATATACACCCATTATAGCTGCGTTTCATTGTCCTCCGGGCGTCTCGCAGCGCTTAGTAAGCTCGCAGTTCTGTTTTATTTTACTTGTATCGTTACACGGCTCCTCTACCAGGCTTAGGATGTGGATGAATGCCCTGATTTACTGAAATGATTACGTCAACTGCCCTGTCAACATCGTGAATGACAGCCGGTCTGACCAATGAGATTACAGTAATGCATGAGCAATGCGTTACTTAGCCAATGAGAATATCGGGAAATGTAATGTGGGATGGATATCGGTGACGTAACACTGCAGGGTCGCTTACGTTGCGTGCCATTTCGCTGTGGTGTGGCACCGTCAAACACAAAACTAAAGGGCGCCGCCTAGCAGGATTGTTTAAATAAGCGGTAATATAATTAAAAAATAAATCTTTAAAATGTGATATCATTTTTAAATCCTAAATTGCTCACTATAATAAACTTTTAATGTTCTTAAAATACAGTTACAACTATTATCTGTAAAAATAATTTCAAAACAGACTGATGATGTCATCAAACTAATTTTGTAAATGATACTAAGCACCTCAAAATAATCATTAATTTCAGAAATGTGAGGCAGAAGTATTTAATTGTTAAACATTAAACTATATTTATGTGATTAAGTAAGCTAATTTACCCAAAGCCAGTATGCTTGAAAAGAAGTTCAACAGCTATTGTGTGTGCATTACCATTTATTACAGTTCAAAGACCTGGGTCCAAAAAACCTTGTAGCAAAGGAAGCACATACCTGTACAGTAAAACCTTTTCAAACGTCACTGAAAAACATTTCATTTCCACTCAAGTTGAACAACCGGGGTTAATATTAATAACAAGAGTTGATGGATCTTTTTAATCCGAAATCAATTTTGGTGAACACAGAAAAAAACATGGTGTACTGGCATTTGTATGACAATCATGATACAACACAACTTCACATTCTCTCTCAATCGATCCTTGGTTTTAGGCTCCAATTAGGAAAAAAGCTTATATAGGAGGTCATACACAAGATATACTGCATTACTCCCAATCTGATGCTCCTCCAACATATTTCCAAACAATCCAAACCAGCATGTTTTACATTTTCTACATTTAGGACAATCTAGAGCTTTGAATCTGAAATACTTTCTTCTTTGTGTTTAAAGGCAGGACTGGAAATGTGAACTACAGTATGTCTACAGCTAATGTTTTGTGATGATACTGAATGTTCAAATGGAATAGGGGTATTGACAATTTAACAATTTTCTTCCAAATAACACACAAACATAAAATGGATCCCATCCCTCAATGTTTTCCATTTAAAAAGACCCATTTAATTCCAGCAAAACAAACAATTTGAATATATTAAATTTTTCTAACTGTAAAACTGCCTTTTCGCCATGGTATGAACAAATTCAAAAATCAAATCCAAATCAAAATGTTTCAAAAAAGTCTAAACTTTATTATGTTTCAATTTAGAACCACAAGCCTTTCAGACAGAGGTTCAATGAAGAAGATAAAGAGAGGCAAAACAATTTAGGTAACGTCGTATTTTTTCCCATTCAATTCAGTTCACTTCCAGCGTGGTAAAACATTTCAACTGATGGCAAGCTTGGTTCACTGAGAAAAACGTCCACTTTGCTTCCCTCTCATCCAGGCTTGGATTCGCTCTTTCAGCTCTGGGACTGCAGAAAGAGAAAGAATATAACATTACAGTCTGTCAACCACCAAAGTGTCACACATGTGGCTAGAGTACGATTACAAATGTCTATCTATTATGTTTTGTATAAGCACATATGTGAATCTGTTTGGTACCTGGCTCCAGCATGCTCTCATTTAGAGGCTGTCTATTGAAAGGATCTGTGGGAGAGTTCAGGAGGTGTCGCAGGATGATGGATCGGTCCATGATGTTGCCAGAGGGCAGCTGCACGGGGTCCGTCATGAGAGTGTCCATCAGTGGATCTATCATACAGGTAGGACGTCATTGTTATTGAATGATCAACAGTGCATTTATGTGTGGCTGGTTAAAGGGCTCATATGATGTTGCTAAACAAAACATTACTTTGTGTATTTGGTGTAATGCACAAATTTCCACATTGTTGCTCCTCTCTATGCCCCGCCTTTCTGAAACATGTCAATTTTTACAAAGCTCATAGTTTTGAAAAGCACTGTGAGGCTATCCAGTGCTTTGTGATTGGCCGAATACCTCAAGATAGTGATGGAAATTTAAAAATTAAATGTCAAAGAAATAAAACAGACAATGAATTGCCATAATTTATTAAACAATTAACCATCCGCCAAATTTCATATTCATGCCATAATAGCGACTTTACTGATCTTCTATATGCACAAAAACTTCTAACACTCCAACGTCAAAGATAAACATGAAGTCGCATCATATGACCCCTTTAAATCAGAACATGGTTTAGACCAAAATCATTTAAACTTTATAGCATTTGACACCTTTAAATATTTCTTAGTGTGACACGATATTTATAGATAATGTGAATTTAACAGAATAGACTGTATTTAAAATTATACAATTCTAGTTATAAATTTTAGTTCGTGTTCCCTAGTAATCAAACCCATATATTTGGAATTGCAGGTACATTGCCTTATCAACTGAACCACATGAAGCATTTACTGTTTTGGATCTAATCTTTCTAGAAAGTACCAAAGACACACTTCACTTGACTTATGATACCCACCTTTAAACTCATCTGGGGCGTCGCTGTAATCCATCTCAGACTGAGAATTACGGGCGACGATCTCCTCTACCTTCTCAGACAGAAGTTTGAATTTCTCAATAGCAATGGTGGATTTTATGCCCGCCTTTCTCATTTTGGAAATGACCTCTTCAAAGAGCTCCCTGCTGTATGAGCGCTGAATATGAGCAAACAAACATGAAATGTGAGAGGGGAAATATGCAAAGCTGACCAAATGAACAGCAATGTTAGAAATTATTAAGAGATAGTTCACCCAAAAATGAAAATTTGGTCATCATTTACTCTCCCTCGTATTGTTCTGAACCTGTATTAGTTTCATTCTTCTGTTGAACACTAAAGAAGGTATTTTGATAAATGATGGTAACCACACAGTTGAAGGTACCCACTGATTTTCTTTCTTTCTTTTTTTAAATGCCATGCCAACTACTAAGGCTATATATATTTATGGAGAGAATAAAGTCTAATTATATAAAGTAAGACTAGAAAAGATGACAGACTGACTTCCAAAGCAGTAAAAACAAAAGCTATGAAAGTTGATAGGTATTGTCAACTGTGTGCTTACCATTATTTATTAAAGGTGTAGTGTGAAATTTGTAGAAGGATCTCTTGACAGAAATTCAAAATAATATACAAAACTAAATTATCAGGGGTGTATAAAGACCTTTCATAATGAACCGTTATGTGTTTATTGCCTTAGAATGAGACGTTTTTATCTACATACACCGGGGGTCCCCTTACATGGAAGTCACCATTTTGTGCAGCCATGTTTCTACAGAAGCCCTTAACAGACAAACTTTTTTACTAAGTTGTCTCCAACGCTGACATGTTTGTCGGGTGGCGACTACAGTAGCTTCTCTATGTGTTTCAAAAGCAAGACGTGAGCAGTGGACGGAGCTGTTGGTTGCAATTTACAACCTCACCACTAGATGCCACTAAAATTTACACACTGCACCTTTTAAATATCTTTTTGTGTTCAAAAGAAGAAAGAAACTCATACAAGTTTAGAACAACATGAAGGTTAGTTTTTTATTTTTGGGTAAACTATCCCTTTAAGGGACCAAATTTCCTTCTTAGAAATACTTATTAGTGCTTATTTTCATCCCCATATTTTGTTTTTATGTATATATATTTTATACTTTTATTCCATTTTTCATTCATCTTCCCACCCCTGATCGAGTTATAATCTTGGTGAGTGACTACAGACCTGGTCATCTGCAATGGCTTTTGCAAATCGAGCACAGTCCAGCTGCAGGTAGATATCAGTGAGCTGATCCAGGAGCTTCTTTGGCTCAAAACCGTACTTTTCTGGGTTTTCAACCTTCAAGTCTCGACATTTAGGCCCACACAGCTGCTGAAGGTTATAGTTCAACATGGCAGCCAGACGAGGGCCTAGTTCCTGTTGAATGCAACGGCGGATGCGTCAGCCATCATATTAGAAACTAAATTAATTTATGTTCACAAATACCCACAGAAACCGGATACGCTTTGGTTTATTAATGTCAGCAGAACGATCTTTCTCGCACCTCCTCTGAATAAACTCAAAGTTCTGACCCTGGCAGCAGCTCAATTTTCCCTGACGACTATAAATACCTGCGGAGAGCAGAACGCAGGAGATTCGTTTACATGCATGCAGCAGATGACAAATCTGCATGTTTATATCCATTCATCAAACCTACATTAAGCAGATTTCACTATACTGTACATGTTATTAAGGTCCTTCCCTTATTCAGGGTTCTCACACCTTAGTTAACTTCAAATTCAAGGACCTTTCAAGGACTTTCCAGGTCCAGTACCCTCAAATTCAAGGATTAAATGTGGGGACACATTTCAAGTGAGAGCAAGGTTATATCGTGTTATCTTTTAAGATACATTGTTACAGTTTCCATTCTTGGGAACTCATGCTGCGTCACACGGTGACACTTTGGGGACGCCTCCAGGGGTAAGTGCATCTGAATGTGTATATCAAATTCAATCAATGGTGAGGCTTAACGACAAAGACAGGGTGACGCGGGAAACAGGAAGTATATTGCTATCTGAAATATTGCCAAAGACGGCGTTACAGAGACGTAGGAAGTATGGCAAGGGAAACGCTGCATCTCGTTCCCTTCTCAGGGAACAACAGTTACATACGTAACCCAAGACGTTTTCATGTGTCAACCACAATTATGCAAAAAAGCATTTTGGTATGAATCAACATTCGCATACAGAAGACATAATAAGCATTTAAAGTGAACAGTTTAGCACGTGTGGTTAAGAAGTCAAGAATTTTATGATATTATCCTACACTACACAGGGAATAATATGGATTTTTTTCCCAGAAAACTTCTTGCATAAAATAAATTCAAGCACTTTCAATGACCTGTATTCTATGTATGTAACTTTCCAAGGCCTTGATTTTTCCCCCAGATTCACAAACTTTCAAGGATTTCAAGGACTCATGGGAACCCTGCTTATTTGACCGTCCTGCTATTGCTCACATACGTTTATTACGACATCTTACGTGGTTAATTCACATGTTGTTTTTGTACTTACAGGCCTTAGGAAAGGCTTCTGGACCTTTTTGGTGAGGATATGGAACATGTCTACCGTCTCTGTGGCTAAAGCCAGGTAGGAACGTGACACCCGCTCATCCTGAGTCAGCTGGGATTGACGCCTTTGCTGCTGGTCCTGAGGATCAGAAAAACAATCATTTGTTTAATATCATCTTTTATACAAAAAACAAGTTGCTGCTTGTAACCCTGATGTGCATGTCTTTATGGCGAGTTGTGATGTATCATCCATCACCGATTATGCAATTAAAAGGCTTGGCAGTTAAATAATGGGTGTGGCTGTAATATCTGCTAACCCTAGGCAGAAGGTCCCACTGCTCTTTGTTCTTCATCTCCTCCTGGATCTCATGGATGCGTTTCAGAGACTCCAGACTCTCATCCAGCAGGAAAGTCGTATCGTTAATCAGCATGTTGATGTAGCGCACAAACTGCTTTCCAGAGCTACGCAATGAAAGAAAGAATCAATGACTGAAATCAAAACTTTGATGCTCCTTATCTCATAATTAGATTAAGGGACTTCAATCTCAAAAAGGCCAAGTTTCATCCAATCAATATTGTCTAGATATATCAGTTCATAATAGAGGCTCACTTACTTGAACTCCTCCAGAAATGTCCCTTGATGGCTAATGTTTTGCCACAGGCTTTTGAATATGGTGCTGATGTGGTAGCGAATGGTGAACTTGTCATAAAACTCACTAGTGGCTCCAGTGTGCTCCACATCTAGGAAAATATATTTGAACAATTAGCCCAAAACATAGATTAAACCAGTCTCCTTGGTGATCAACAGAAAAGGCTCCCTATACCTGTGTAGAACTTCATGAGGGCGGGCACGAGCTGATTGATTGACAGCTGGTGGTTCTCCATCATCTCGAAGAACCTCTGGGTGCGTGGCTGCACTGCAGGGTTGGTGACAAAGAGCACCTCCACCAGCTTGGCGATCAAGTATGGATTCTTTATGTAGTTCTGACTGCAAATGAAGACCACCAGGAAGGTCACAACGTCTTCGGTGCATGGCTCAAAAAGGACCTGGGGAAAGTACCTAAGATACAAAAATCTAAGTGAGTATGCAGGATCATATCCGACATGAAGATTACACACAAGGAACATTTGAATAAATATTGAACTGGAATATGGTATGGCTTTAAACTTACTGCACAATAAAAAGCAGGAACTCGGCCACATCTTCAATATAAAACTCAGGCAGTGCTGCAAAGCTTTTGGGAATTTCTGGATTCAGAGGCAGGCTAACGCTGGATGGAGATAAAAACACAGGAAATTAGAACAGCGTGTCATCTTGACCCTAAATAACATATATGAGATGATGTCAGTAAGGGTACTGACTGTGGGTAGGCGGGCTCCACCATGCGCAGGATAAGCTGGATGACCATACTAAAGAACTGCAGACATCTGCGCAGCAGGTTCTCGTCCAGCAGCCCTGCGTCTGCGCAGGCTTTAGAGCGTACCAGTTTCTGTTAAAACAACAACACGGAAAATTTTTAAATATTTAGCAATATTAATTTTTTTAGTTCAATACATATTAAAGCTTTGACTCGAAGGCTAAATGCACCCCTGCCTGTAAACACCCAGATAAAGTCATTTTGTGTGATTTATGGTTTATCATCCTACATAATATAACCTTGATATCAATAATATCAAGGTTATGCAAAATCCACTTTTACAAGATGTATGGACATAAATGTATTGGGATTGTGTTAACACAACAACCCCACAATGATAAAAATCCATCCACTCCTTCACCTTTAGTCCCCATTAAACCAAAGCAGTCTCATTAGACATGTAGATTCTCGTATCAATGTGATGTCACACTAATAAAGCCCCGCCCACGGCCACTGACTGACAGTCCAGTATTACCATAATTTCCACCCTAAACAAGTTGTGCACTTTTCGCCATATCTCAATTGTGAGATACTATTTTCTCAGACTGTATTCACAGGAATCAGATCTATTTTAACTGAAAGCTAAGCTCTTTTGGCTCTTTTTATTTGCAATAAAGGTACACACACGAAAACAGCTCGTTTTTGCTCCCAACTAAAGAGGGGCATTTTGGACATACAATAAAAAATGATCAGTAAGGAGCTTTGAGCTAAAACTTCCCAGACACATTCTAGGCACACCTGGAACGTATATATTAAAGGGACACTCCACTCTTTTTAAATATCCTCATTTTCAAGCTCCCCTAGAGTTAAACATTTAATTTTTGCCGCTTTGGAATCCATCCAGCCGATCCCCGGGTCCGGCGGTACCACCCCTACCATAGCTTAGCATAATCCACCGAATCTGACCAGACCATTAGCATCGCGCAGCAGGCGTAGTGATATTACGCACTGCCTGAAAATAGTCCCCTTGGTTACTTTCAATAGCAGAGGACTATTTTCAGGTACTGCGTAATATACAGCAGCAAAGTCCTTGATTATTACGCCAGAATGAGAGTATAGTTCCTAGCCATATCTGCCTAGCAAATCGCAACTTTTAATTTTCCGTAAGTCTTAGTACACAATGTAACTACAGAAGAGTCAAGTTTTAAATAGAAAAAATATCGAAACTCTTTGGTATTTTTAGCGCGATGCTAATGGTCTAATCAGATTCAATGGATTATGCTAAACTATGCTAAAAATGCTACCACTAGACCCGGAGATCAGCTGAATGGATTCCAAAACAGTAAAAATCAAATGTTTCACTCTAGTGGAGCTGGAAAATGAGCATATTTCCAAAAAAAAGTGGAGTGTCCCTTTAAATCTTGTAAAAAGACTGAGACTGAAAAAATGGCAAAGACTGAAATCAAACATTAAAGCTACTAAATGCTCAAGAAAGTCTAAATGAATAAATACAAAATATTTAATAGAGGCGTTTGATAGTTTTGGCTTGAAAAAGACTCTGCATTCACCTTCAGCTGTGCTTTACATCTCTTCAGCATTTCCCGATGACGACCGGCCAATGGGGAATCTTTCCACTGGTTCTCACTGTTCTTCAGCTCCTCAACCGATCTGTACCACAAACATACATTCAGGAATTTGATCAATGACTTTCTGAACTTATAACAATCTTAAATAAGCACTTACTTTCCTTTTGCTCTTGTTTAACTTTTGTTTAACAGTGAAAAAGCAGCAAAACTCAGAAGAATAGACACTTTGTCAAAATATTTTTCTCTATTTATTTATGGGTAAATTGTACTTTATTTTATTATTTTTAATACTGTTGTTAAATAAAAAATTACAAAAAAAAAACCCACAAGTATTTCTGGCTGATATGCTGGCTCAGTGTTATGACTCCTGCCACCTGCAGATGTCACTAGTGATTAACCAGGAATGTTGCATCCGATAAACAAATTTAAGTGGTCTAATCCAGAGGCGTCCAGTTTAATGTGATGGACACAGAAGTAATAAAAAAGCTTTTATTTCAGGCATTAAGCCAAACAAAGATATGACACGAAAGCTACTCTTCAACGGTGCTACAACCTAGAAACCATCTTCATCACGAGACACAGAACAGAGCCGGATTAACCTGTCTCATCAGAAAGAGATTAAAAGCTTTTTTAGAAAGCATGACAGTCTGTCATATCTACAGCTGGCTATCTGACATCATCGATAAGTAATGAAAATGTACGCCACATTCCAGAGTATCACAATAACTAGCTAATTTTTTTAATCATAAAACATTTAATCACAAATCAAACATCAGAGTTCTCTTATCCTTAAACTACACAGTGAAGCATATTCATGCCAAACTGTGACAAAATCTACATTTGGACCCTTACATATGAAGCCCACGGGACTATACGGTGTCCCATTGTCCTTTGTACAATTCAGTAGGATACTAACAAGCACACCATGTGACCTAGATAAACCCAGTGCAAAACTGGAAATAGGCTTCGGATGGTAACTTTCAACATTATCTTTTACAGAAACCTTAAGTCAAGCATGTTGGTAACATTTACATGTCATTACACAATTGGCAGACACTTTTATCCATTTTCATCAGTATGTGCTCCCTGGGTTCGATCCCATGACATTTTGCACTACTAACGCAATGATTTACCACTGCAAAAAGCATCTGTGTGGCTCACCTGTTCAGATCCCGTATGGCCCTCAGTCTGCGTATGTAGCGACGACAGCAGGGCAGGATGGACAGGTGATGTGCGTGTAGCGTGAGGAAGAAACACTCAGTGGGAAACTTGGGCTCTGGAAACTTAGATGAGTCGGCATCTGCAGAATAACAACAAGAACGTTAAATAGAGGTCCTGGAAACAGATGCCATACATCTTTTATATGGAAACCTTTTTTATTGGGTTAAGTGGCTCCACCAAGAGCACCTGCGACCATTTGGTTAGACACGATAGATCTTTAACCACTAGGCTACACCGTGATTCATCTTTTACAGAGAAAAGCCCACACTTACGCATCTCTGTGAGCCAACTCTTCAGCTCCTCCATTGTGGCTTTGAGCCTGGTTTCTTCTGGGCTGACGTTTAATCGACACTTGGGGTGGAAGATGTAGAGAGGATCCACCGTGTCCAGCTTGATCTTCATACTCAGCTGCTGAAGCACCCACAGGAAGTTCATCATGAATCCGTCTGTGGACACCAGCTTATCATCGGTCTAAAAGAAGAAAGAGGAAAACTATTAATGCACAATTATTGCAACATTTCTCAAGCTCGCATGCAGTCTCCATTGTCTGTTTAAACCATTTTACTTATATTTTAGCTGCTTAAAGCTGTCTGCATTTAACTAGCCAAGATGGAAGAGACTTGCGTAACATACCTGCATCTGAGCCTTCTTCACATTACGGTTCACCAAAGCTGCCATGTAGCTCAGAGCTGCTTCTCTTGTTTCTCCATTAAGCAAGATGTTGTGCAGGATTTTAAATAGATCACCCCTGGTAAAGCCACAACAAAATATATAATGTTAAAGGGCCCATATTATGCAAAATCCTTTCACAAGATGTTTGGATGTAAATGTGTGTTGGCAGTGTGTGAACATAACCACTACACAATGGAAAAAAATTTTTAATCCCCATTTAAACTGTCTCATTAGATTTTGGTTCTCTTGTTATTGTGATGTCACACTAACAAAGCCCCGCCCACAGCCAAAGACTGCCTGGGTACATTTTCCCAAAAGCTTTTCTAAATTTGTTTGTTAGCACGTTGTAGAAGTAATGCAGCTAAAGATACTGTCTCAGACCGTATTCACAAAAATCAGATCTATTTTTAACCGAAATCTGTAGCTCATTTGCATTTAATGGTACAATTAAAAGACAATTTTTTGCTTCCGCCAAAATAAGGGCATTTTGGACATGCTATAATAAATGATATGTAGGGTATTTTGAACTAAAACTTCAGAGACAAATTCTAGGCAAACCTGAGACTTATATTACATCTAGTAAAAATGGGCATAATATTGTCATATAGTTTAGATTACTGATGGAATAAAATCATTATGATTTCTTCATCTAGACCTTACCGTGGGTTCACACCAGCCGCGTTTGAGGCGTCAAATTCACGTCTACCGCGTCTAGTTTGCCGCTTGAACATTTTGAGTCTACTCGCTTCATTCACGCGTGAAATTCTAGTCATCGAGACATTCACGTGGATATTCGCGTCATGGGAGGGCCTTCTGCAACTCCGCTCACTTCCTGTAATCACGTCACTACTAGAACAAGCCCTTGATTGGTCAGCGCGGCACGTTTTTCCTCCAAAGTTCAAAATTTTCAACTCGCGTGTTTCCCGCGGCAACGCTCATTTCGCGCCATTCGCGTGAAGGCAAGGCAAGCCAGGCAAGTTTATTTGTATAGCACATTTCATACACAAAGGTCATTCAAAGTGCTTTACATAGAAATGAGAAAACAAAAATCAAAGATACATGAATTTAAAATATCAATTAAAAGAAAATAAATGTGATTTTAATAATAACTGTTTAAATTTTCTGAATGAGGCGGAATCGTGTCTACCGCGCTGTGCCAAATGCCTCATTTGCATTGCGAGACCTCCAGACACGCGTCAACGCGTCTTTATATTGACTTAACATTGAAATGACTCGCGCTTGACGCCTCTAGCGCAGCTGGTCTGAACGCAGCATTAGAAAGCATCCAATAGAGCAGTGTTACTCATAGCGCGTCTCGGCAAGCTTTAATTTTTGCTCGCATGGCAGTTAATAATACGGTGATATGATCAAGCAGGCATACCCTTTTTCTGTCTTTTCTGCTCTGGATGCTAACTTTGTTAGAAAACCATACCCATTATATCAAGACGCATGTCGATAAGCATGTCGCGCTTGCACAGAGCGATTGTCGTATGACATCAAAGTACCGTGAGATCAGACTGCTTGTTATGCTTTCGAATTGCTCTCGCGGCACAGTAATGTCACTCGCCAATCGTTCTGTGCAGCACTGCATAAATTACAAGGTACAGTGTGTAATTTTTAGAAGGATCTCTTGACAAAAATGCAAAATAATATACAAAACTAAATTATCAGTGGTGTATAAATACCTTTCATAATGAACCATTGTGTGTTTATTGCCTTAGAATGAGACGTTTTATCTACATACATAGAGGGTCCCCTTACATGGAAGCCACCATTTTGTGCAGTCATGTTTCTACAGAAGCCCTTAACAGACAAACTTTTTTACTAAGTTGTCTCCAACGATGACATGTTTGTCCGGTGGCGGCTACTGTAGCTTCTCTATGTGTTTCAAAAGCAAGAGGTGAACAGTGGACTGAGCCGTTGGTTGCAATTCACAACCTCACCACTAGATGCCGCAAAAATTTACACACTGCACCTTTAAGGGAAAGGTGGCCCCCTAGTGGTTTGGGGGTCACTGCATACTCGTATTATAAGAATGCTTAGCATTAAAATCCAGTTTTTGTCATTAAGGGAAATCATCTCGTCTCAATTAGGTCTACAGATGTGTCTGGTAAATGATAATAAATGATTCGCCCTTGTATTTATTGCTTACTTTGCCGTAAAGGTGGCTCTCCTATTGACCTATCAGTGTGGCTCTCATGAAAAAAAATTGTGAAGACCACTGCAATAAAGTAAAATATTAAACACACAAAGACCCTTTTTCTTGTAGTCCTGCTCTAAAAAATCCTCAGATTAATATAAACCTATAAGCATTTGATGTGGTTATATCTCACCCTGGCAGACTCCAGATAGTGCTGAAGCGTCTGGCTGACCACACGAGTGTTCTCCATAGTTATGGCAGGGCCTGAAAAGTACTTGTCTCCCACTTTAGTCTAAGGAACAGAAGAACAAAAATAAAGCACTTTGTTCCATCATTGTTCATTAATGTTGTATTTACATAACATTGGTCTGATTTGTCTCATTAGTGTAATGACTTACGTCATCCTCTGCGAACACAGAGAGACTAAAGAAAGATCCGAGGAAGGAGAGTCTTTGAATTTCTCTTCCTGTACCAGGACTGAGAGGGTCAGGACACCATAATGGCAGAGAGGTCATCTAAAAATACACAAAAACACATATCACAGGTGTGACTTAAGATTATTAACAGCAACCTCCGTAAACCTGAGTGCCTTGAATTTTTCGTGAGCTCCTGCAAAAACCTACCAAACTGCATATGGGGTGAGTCTTCCCAAACTTGATTTCACAAAGCTCAGCTAAAGCCTGTAAAACAATGAAACATCAGTTAGAGATATAAATAAAGCTTGTGAAAAATAGAGAAGAGCAGTCTGCTGTGGAAATATATCTGCGTCTTAAACTTGTTATAATGTACATTTTCATGTCAACCTAATTTATTGGTGTTTAAACGACTTTTAAAGATTTAAGATTTCTTTTCAATTTATTGGATATTAGTGTTTTATATTATTGCATGGCTCGCTGGAATGCTTGATTCTGGTTGGCCAGTCGTGACATTTGCAGGTTTGTTATTTCCAGATAACCGCTCAAAACTTATAACACAGTAACTCGGATGCTGCATATCATTTTGACAGGTAAAGTTTAACATAAAAATAAATTATAAATCTTTTGATAAGACATTTGACATTATATTTAAAAAAATATTAAACCAAATAGTGTGTTCATTACATTTGAACATCTTGTCTTATCTTAAAACTGAAAGTAAATGGGTTTTAATCATGGAAGATCTGCTTTGGTTAAAAATTAGCCTTTCCAAACAATATTTAATGTTTCTTATCTTACATATGAGGTAAATAGACGCTTCGCATCAGGTCCTAATCACACTGTCGAGACTTATTTCTGCGATAACAACCTGCTGCCTATACATTATCCCTTACTAACAATATTAAAGGATTAGTCCATTTTCTTAAAAGAAAAATCCAGATAATTTCTCACCACCATGTCATCCAAAATGTTGATGTCTTTCTTTGTTCAGTCGAGAACAAATTATGTTTTTTGAGGAAAACATTGCAGGATTTTTCTCATTTTAATGAACTTTAATAGAGCCCAAAATGTAATACTTAACACTTAACACTTAAAAGGACTTTAAACAATCCCAAACGAGGCATAAGGGTCTTATCTAGCAAAACGATTGTCATTATTGACAATAAAAATAACAAATATACACTTTTAAAGCACAACGTCTCGTCGTGTAGATCCGGTCGTGATGCACCAGCTGACCCCACGCAATACGTCATGACGTCAAGAGGTCACAGAGGACGAATGCGAAACTCCGCCCCAGTGTTTACAAGTGTTGAGAAAGAGGACCGTTCCAACGTTGTTGCATGTCAACTGATACTAATTAATGTCTTTGTGTCAGTTTATTGTTTAAAATGGTCCGCAAATGTGCGTTTTATATATGAAACACGTGACCTCCCTACGTCACTACGCAATTACGTTAGGTCGCGCTGAACCGGACCTAGACGAAAAGTTGTGGTTTAAAAGTACATATTTTTATTTTTGTCAAAAATGACGGTCGTTTCGCTGGACGGGACCCTTGTGCCTTGTTTGGGAGTGTTTGTGGTCCTTTGAAACTCCGTTGAAAGAACTGTTAAGTGTTGAGTTAAGTATTAATTTGTAGGTGTCTATTAAAGTCCATTAAAATGAGAAAAATCCTGCAATGTTTTTCTCAAAAAACATAATTTCTTCTGGACTGAACAAAGAAAGACATCAACATTTTGGATGACATGGTGGTGAGTAAATTATCTGGATTTTTCTTTTAAGAAAATTGAATATTCCTTTAAAAATTAAGAAAACATGTTAAATTATAAAATAAACGAATGAAGTTGAAATGCCTAAGCTTGACCATAGCGCATTTCTGGAAAGTCTGCTAAACCTTTTCCTTCGAAAAAACGAAAAAAAAATACATCCCCAAACAACAAGAGACATTTTTGCAAAGTTACAGGGCTTAAACGCTAAGGGCTCATTTATCCTGCTTCGTCAGACCTACGCCATTGCTACGAGTAGTGCAACTCTCCAACAATGCGTACATTTTATGCAGACCTCAAGTGTCGTGATTGGTCTGCAAGAACCCCTTCCTCATGTAAAAAAAGTGCAATATATTGCATTGCATTTCCACTCACGACACTAAAAACAAAGACCAAGTTAAGGAGTGATATTTAACAACTTTAAATGTACACGACAAGCTGCCTTTTCTTCAGTTTTTGCCTTGATACTATAGGTTAGAACAGTAACATGCCCACGGACACTAGGGATTAGGGATGCTCCGATCAATGCCGATCTCCACTAATAATACATTGCAGATCACTATTCTGAATCGGACAGACAATCTTATTACAGCTATTTCATGTACTACGGCTTTTGATCAGTAAGTCCTTATTAATCTAAAATCACTGTTAGTTTTGAGTCGTTTATAACATGCATTTGAAAAAGCAACACTCGTCAAACATAATTATTAAACATATTCTTTATTATCATGAAAATACCTGAAAAGGTTTGAAGAACAGCAATATAAATATATCCTTCAGCCATTTCATGGAGCTGCGTGTCATCACAGCTGCGTGTGTTTTGTTCTTCGTCTACAGCGCATTTTGAGTTTCTGCAAGAGAGCGCCCCCTGGCTTTTGGATGTAGCGACATTTCACCGTAATTCATTGAGAAACATAGCAAGCATTATCGGCCAATCGATCGGAGCATCCCTTACTAGGGATGCACCAAAATGAAAATTCTTGGCCGAAACCGAAAACCAAAAGAGGAAACCAAGGCCGAAAACTAAAACGCCGAAAGAAATTTTTATGCCAATTATTAGTACCTCTACATTTATGCCCATCACGGTGTACTAACTTTACTAGGGTTGTGATGGATCACAAAACTCATGGTTCGGATCACATTACAGTTTTTGGGGCACAGATCGAATTTTTTTTGGATCAGCAAAAAAGGGGTGGGAAAAATCTAATAACAAATAAAGAAATTGCAAACATTTACATTAAGTAAGGTCTGAAATTAGCATTAGGTACAGAAATTGAATTAAATGAATTATAACACTGTCTTGATTGTATAAATTAAATATAATTATTATTATTTTTAGAGCTACAGAAGTGATTTTCTCTTTGTCTTGGGTTGTTTGATTAACATTAATGACACAGACTTAAGTAGGTTAATTGAGGTTACTGTCTCTTTAAATAAGCACAGACTGGTTTCTGACTGTAATCTATACATTCACTTAAGACATAAATAAATGTTTTATTAGAAAAAGAATACTGTGGAGATCATTTTGTTTGTATGTGCCCTGTCAAGAACAGAAAGATTTTATGTTCGCTAGCTTTTTGAAACGCGTCTCATCGTGTATGCACTACTGAGTGCACTTAAACGCGCATGCACACAGAGACAGAGGGCCAATTCCAAACAGCGCAGCATATACATAAAAGCGCAGTCACTTCACGTAAAACGTTACGTTGTTTTTCATTGCTTTATTCGCCAAATGTATGTTAATGGACAACAGTATGAGACACAGTAGCGCAACTCTAAAATCTAAAGTTTACACATAAAGAGTTCTGATCTTTAAAGGGGATGATCACGTCTGACTGGAGCTGGACCGGACATATTCAACCGCATGCGTGTACAGAAAGCTGCTCACTTTAGTGCCTGTTTGTGGTTAAATACGTCCACACCGCAGATACCGTAGTTTTCGGTTATAAAAGTATTTTGGCCGAAAACCGAAAATGCTCTTTTGGGCCATTTTCGGTCGCCGAGTATTCGGTGCATCCCTAATGGCCACTGCCTACTAGTGCTCTGCATGTATAAATGCACACAGATGCAGATACGATACCGAAGTACGTGAAATCCGATGAGTAGCTGATGGCATACAGACTATGGTGTAGAGTATACATCAGCCTTAATGAACAGGAACATCCCATTTAACAGCCATAATTCTACAGGCTGCATTTGGTCTGATTAAACCTCATATCTCAGTATGTTTTCAATAGCACAGCATGCAGTCTCTTACCATCAGAGGATACTTGAAGTTGTCACAGTCAAATGAACACTCTCTTGAAGCTTGAGCAAGCCCTTGAAGAATAGGAACGAAGATCTGAAAGAACAACAGCACTGATCATAATAACAAACTTGTTTTGGGATATATTTGTCATTATACTGGCAGGCAATGACTTATTCCTTAAAAAACCTGTCATCTGCAGAGCTGTTGTGTTATGAAAGATGGATGCTAATAGACAGTGGCCCTAAAATGCATTTAGGCAACTTATAGGTCTAATATTATATTTAGTCATTTAGCAGATGCTTTTGTCCAAAGCGACTCCATTAACATACATTAAGTGTGTCTAAATATACTACATGATCTATATATAAATAAACATTCTTTGAATGCAGAACTGTCTTTCCCACCTAGAAACACGTTTAATATCACATATTTCTATAATCTGCTGCAACCCCCACCTGTTTAAACACATCCTCCTCCTGGTGAGTCATGCGTACCAGCTCCTGGATAAAGCCGTATGGAAGGTTCCGGCACAGCATGTAGGGAACCAGCAGGGAGGGCTGTAGTGGGGCCCTGATTGATTGAAAGGAAATTGTGCATTATACTTTAGGACCTAAACAATAAGTGCAAAATTAGTTGATTACTTTCATGCCGATTTTAAATTGTGCACTCAAAAACCGTTTAGCAAAATATCTTCCTTCATGTTCATCAAAACGAAGAAGATTATAAAGGTTTGTAGCAACATAAGGGTGACTAAATAACATAATTTTGGGGTAAACTATCCCTTTAAAGTTTGTTTATAATCTGCAATTTCTCTCTTTACTGACCTGGGTTGCGTGAGGGCACCTTGAAGCACAAGTGCAGCGTGGGAAATACACTGGGAACGTATGTTGCTCAGCAGCTGACTGACAACTGGTTGGCTGCACACCTGAAACAGTATAACATAACACCTACAATGAGACACTTACAATGACAACACAAACAATTTTGAAGCCGGCCAAGCCACTCAGGGAATTTCCCTGTGCTTGGAGATGTTTTTTGCTTTTACTTTCACATTTCTGCCTCTCCTCTGGCCTACTGACAACTGTCTCGATAAACAACTTATCATTCACACTATGCAGGAACTACAAGAGATTTAAAAGCAATGCTATTATACATTGTGACACTGAACACATATTGAACTGTATTATTCTGTATACAGCCATGAAAAAGGTTTTCTAAATGTATTATTAATAGGTATTTGTTTAAGTAAAACAATCAATTTTGTTAAATTCTGTCAACATTTCTTCCAAATTTCTAATAAAAATAATGTTGTTTTTGTTGTTGTTTTTTGCAGAAAGCTGAAACCAGGCAAACTAACAAAAAGATGCAATGTTTTTTAGATCTTAAAAAGTTTATATTCATTTTTAATCAACACACAATGCAAATATTTTACATGTATTTTAGGCACAATTTAAAAACTGAATATTTGATGGAATAACCCTGCTATTTAATTTCCATGTGTCCTATCATGCTCAGTCTTTTATATTGCTGTTGGGTGACTTTATCTCACTCCTAAGGTTTGCTTTTGTTGGAATTCAACAGACACTGGGCCGAAAATGGTCACAATACAGAGAGAAATAATAATTAAAGCCAAATCTTGAGTGGTTTCTTAAAGGGATAGTTTACCCAAAAATGAAGATAATGTCATTAATGACTCACCCTCATGTCGTTCCAAACTCGTAAGACCTCTTCGGTACACAGTTTAAGATGTTTTATATTTAGTCCGAGAGCTTGCTGACCCCCCATCAAAATTCTATGCACGGTTTACTGTCCATGTCCAGAAAGGTAATAAAAACATCATCAAAGTAGTCCATGTAACATCAGTGGGTCAGTTAGAATGTGTTGAAGCATCGAAAATACATTTTGGTCCAAAAATAACAACTTTATTCAGCATTGTCTTTTATTCCGGGTCTGTTGTGAACCACGTGCACGAGACTGAAGTCACGTGACTGCAGTGACACGGCTGACGTGTTATCTGGTGCACCCCAGCTGTTCGTTTTTTTGTGTGCCCGACCTTCGTTTACAGTCTGAGGGAGACGCATGGTGCAAGTTTGGAAAAAAACACTTCGCAAACATATCCGAGGATAACACGTCATCCGCGTCACTGCAGTCACGTGACTTTTGTCTCACGCATGCGCTTGACAACAGAACCGGAAAAGAAAACAATGCTGAATAAAGTCGAAATTATTGGTATTTTTGGACCAAAATGTATTTTCGATGCTTCAACACATTCTAACTGACCCACTGATGTCACATGGACTTCTTTGATGATGTTTTTAATACCTTACTGGACATGGACAGTATATCGTACATAGATTTTCAATGGAGGGTCAGAAAGCTCTCAGACTAAATCTAAAACATCTTAAACTGTGTTCCAAAGATGAATGGAGGTCTTACGAGTTTGCAACGACATGAGGGTGAGTATAACATTATTTTCATTTTTGGGTGAACTAACCCTTTAACTTTTTCCATGGCTGTATTTAATTATACAGAATTATCAGCAGCTACCTTTGGGGCTTTCCTCTCCTCCATACCAACACTGTCAAAGCGCTCGATGAGGTAGTTCAACATCTCAGTCTCTTTACAGGACTCCATGGTAAAGCGGTCACCGACCATGCCCCCTCCAGTTGCACCCACACTATAGAGAGAGAGAGAGCGAGATAGAGAGAGAGGGGATTTTTTAAAATATTTTTAAGAATATTAAGAAACGCCCTTCTAAAAGGGATTTACACACTTGGAGGTTTCAAAAGTATAACCACAACCACACTGCTTCACCGCTCAGGAGAATGTCTAGAGTTTCTGATCATTAGGACATTAAACTTAAATTATTAGTCTACATTATTTTATTTAAGTTTCTATCTTGTCATCAAACATTAAAAAGGCGACATTATGTAAGCAGCATAACTGTAATTCTGACATGCCTACATTTGTTGAGTGCACTTAAACACACGCACACACATAGACAGAGGACGAATTCCAAACGGCGCTTTGGGAAGAAGATGCAGCATAAACACTCTTTATGTCCCTCCACATAAAGTGAAAATTACGTTGTTTTGCAGTGCTTTATTCACCAAATGTATTTTAATGGACTACAGTATGAGACACAGTAGCGCAACTCTCTCTCTCAAGTTTATACATCAAGAGTTCTGATCTTTGAAGGGCGGAGTTGGACCGGACACATTCAACCAAGTATTGCACAGAAATCTTGTCAAAGAACGAAAAAAATAACGTTATTAACCGGTTACCATTATTTTAAATAAACGTTTCTGTTCCGGAACATTTCTTTTTTGAAAGTTTCCGGTTTCGTTTCTGTTGCTTGTAAAACATCAAAAGTTTCTGGTTTTCGTTTTCGTTCCATGAACCGGTTCAAAGCCTTGCTTTGAGTTTAATTTTATATTTTATCTGGGCAAGTGTTTAAACCTAAAAAAAAAAACTAATGATAGATTTGAGACCCTTAATACTACAAAAAAGCAATGCAGATTTCATAAACAATGTAAGTGATGGCACAAACAAAATCACGAATCAGTGTTTTAAAACAGATTCACTGAAGCAGATGGATTAACTTTTTAAGAAATATTTAACGAAATCGATGACAATTTTAATTGAATGAAAAATCAAGGCATTGTCAAAATACAATATTTAAAATCTGTCATTAAGACTGGGTCATATTGCTAAAAATATACTTTAGAGTAATGGTTAGAACACACTCAACCAATAACGCAAGCAGTGTTTGGTGATCAAATAAACTGATCACGTCTTGGCATGTTATCATGTAAACAAAAGCAGAAGCTTTCAATAAATGAGATCTGGAGACCAATAAACATCCCGTCACGTTGAGGCCAAAAAAGGAGACCGAAAAGTAAAAATAAAATTGATTAAAAAGATCAAAAGCAGGCCTCTCTCTCCATCCCTCCTGCAGATGTTTGGTCATGAGACGGCATGCGTTAGTGGACTCTAGTGTGAGCAAACACTCCACAGCACGCTTCTGACTCTCTTATTAGTTTGGTTAAACAAGTCAGCTAGCAAACCTCCTTAACCAGCATAATCTGAATGCTTGACAGTCAGTACATAAAAACACAGATATCCGGTAGCACACTTATCCTGCAAGAGAGTTTGAAGGTCGGTTTCTGCTGCAAAGATTTAAAAATCTTCGTGGAATTGACAGGATTCCATGCAAAAGCCGTCCACAAAAGAGTGAAATGCTGATTCCCATCTGAGATGAGATAATCAAACTTCCCCATCCAGACTACATTGAGCTTATTCTTTTGAGCGTTCCTGTGCCGATGATGGGTGCGGCGGACTGCTGTTAGTGGCCAGGCGACACGTTGAAGCATGCAACACACGTTGGCACAGGTACCTGGACCCAAACTGAACCGCAGAAAAATCCTCCTCCTCTGGTTCTTCATCACTGCTGTCCTGAGACAGGTCGGACAAGTTGAAGAAGAGGAGGGAGAAAGGACTGGTGTGGCCGTGGTGCGATGAAAGGAAAGAAGTGTTTGAGAATGGAATATATAAACACAAGACTAAAATGGACTGAACAAACACACAATGGATTTTCAAGGTCATGCTAAGCTTGAAAAGTCTTACAATTAAATTTATTTTTATGACACACACGCACATCCTTATATATTGTCATATTAGGCATGCTAATTCAATGCTTTTACATTAAGTGGGCACAACTTCACATCTAACAGAGTGAAAAGGTACCTAGAGGGCATCTGAGCAGCTAGCGCAGTTCTTCTGGCCACAGTGGTTGGGGAGCTGGGTGGGAGGGGTAACGGCACGGAGGAGCTTTGATTGGCACTGTGTCGGGAGGAGGGGCTAGATGGCATACCTGAGGTTGACGGGGGCGTAAGCATACCTGATGGGACGGATCTGGGGTTTGGGCTTGTGGGAATAGAGGGGCTAAGGGTGTACGGCCTGTACCTCTGAGAGATGGGCACAGGGGCAGTTGGAGGTATAGATGGGAGGGTGGTGGGAGGGCGAGAGACTGGAGGACTGGGGGGAACCAGAGAGGCTGCTGTAGAAGGGGTTGGAGGAGCCGGTGGGGCAGATTGGGCACTCATTCTGGCAGAGCTTGGAGCTAGAGGGTTTGGGCTACACCCGTAAAGACTGAAAACAACAGGGATGGCACATATTATGACATACTGATACAGTATATTGGATTCGTTTGGAATAACATACTAGTATTACTATTGATGCAGCATATGGTATGCGTGTTGTGCACGGTATGCTAATTTACGTAGGAAGTATACAGTGTATAACAAGCTAGTAGTCCATTCAGATGGAAACAAAGAAACAGCAAATAAGAAATAAGATAATACATTTGGGAATGTGAGATGAAGTTGAATGTGAATATGTTCTTATTAAAAGGACATTTTGGTGTAAATTTCCCATTTATCACACTTGCCTGGACAGAGAGCTGGCACCGAATGAACCTGCGCAGGGCATCATGGGACTGTCGCTCTGGCTGGAGGGCGGGACGAGAGTCAGGTGACGGTTCGGGGATCTGGCAGCAGTAATTGGCTGAGATGTGGCGGTCAAGCTGGCGAAGGGGTTACAGTCACGCGTACGGGTGGACATCATAAGAGCCTCCATTAAAATCTGGCCAATCAGGTCTTTGAAGTCAGAGTAAACTACAAGATGGAGAATTGTACTTTAATTACAGAAATGACATTTAACCCCATACCCTCACATAATTCTCTGTAACTTTATACCATCTCTAGGATTCTTCTGAAATTCAGCAGCAAGTGAAGGAAGGAAGATGACATCATGGTCTTGCTCCTTCCAGGAAACACGCAAGATCTTACATATGAGCTGCAAAGCCTGCTCTTCAGAGACGTCAGGATTAGATAAGGAGTCCTGAAAGTTATAACATCAATGATCATCAGTGACAATGATCATAGCTTGGAGCAGTCAAATATTATTTTGCAATGAAAATGAGGCAATAGCACTATTCGGACAGGATTAGTTTTCCAAAAACATCTGTGATTTTATGTACCGATTCGGATGAGTCTTAAGGCGGTCGCACAACGGACGCGCAGCTCAACACATTGTTTTCTATGAGTATTCGCACACCGGCGCCGACAGATAGTTGCTCAAATCCCTGTCGCGCCACAGAACGCCACTCACAAAGTTTAACATGACATCATATTTGCCCCAAATCGTTAGCGATTAACATTGGCTGCTAATGTATATTTAGCATTTTGAAGTAGACGCTTTCTGACTAAGCTCATGCTATTTAATGTGCACTTCCGGTGTACAATACAAGTTGTCTCAGACGCGACTTGACGCGGCCCTGGCAGGAGCTAAGTTGCGTGTCTGGTGTGTGACCACCTTCAAAATAACTTATAAAAAATCCTACTAAAGTAACCTACGTGTTTTATATAACTAGCTGCAGAAGGTGTAGTGATACACACCCGAAAATAGTCCACTTGGTAACTTTCATTAGCAGGGGACTATTTTCGGAGACTGCGTAATATCTGCGTAATAACTTTCAAAGGCGGAGTCCACGATGTTTGAAAAACGCGTTGGAAAAGGAGACGGGCCGACTCCCAAAACACACTTATAGCCAATCAAATCAAATCAAATGCCGGGTTGTGTATGTGTGGGGCGGGTCTATCAACAGAAGGTCCAGATTCTATTGGGGTAGGAGCGTGTTTGTTTGGGTGATTTCAAATATCAACATTGGCTTTCAAACATCGTGGACTCCGCCTTTAATTTTCTGTTGGTCTTAGTACATAATGTAAATACTGAAGAGTCAAGTTTCAAATAGGAAAAATATTGAAACTCTTTGGTTATTTTTTAACGTGATGCTATAATGGTCTAATCAGATTCAATGAATTATGCTAAGCGATGCTAAAAGTGCTAGCGCCAGACCCGGAGATCAGCTGAATGGATTCCAAAACAGTAAAAACCAAATGTTTAACTCTAGGGGAGCTGGAAAATTAGCATTTTTTTTAAGTGCAGTGTTCCTTTAACATTACAATTCCGTAGTGGGCAAACATAAGTCTTAACAGTATATTAAATTTGTCTCGTCTTGATTCAATTATTGTATTCCGCCGAATGGAAAAAACATCCATATCTGAATGAATGGGACGCAGGAAGTACAATATACGCGTATTAGTAAGACCTTCACATCCGGATGGGATTAAATTTCTCAGAAGACCTCAGAGTTCCGCGGAAAAACAGTAGGTAAATTGCTCTGGAATTTTTATGGAGGGCGTGAAAGAAAAAAACAGACATGGCCGATCCAGAAGGGATTAAAAACACAGAGGACCTCTGAGAAGCATGATTTTCCTCAGAGGTCCCCCTGTAAAACTATACCGTCCAAATGGGGCTAATGAAATGCAAGCTCAAATCAGTATTTTTTTGTCCTTTTTTATGTGTTTGTTGCTGTTTTTTTTAAGTACAAGGATGTCATTATTGTAAAGTAATCGTAAAATAAAATAAAAGACACCAAGAAGTGGCTTTGGTACCACCTTAAAGAGGTTTAGATTGAGATAATGTCACAATGTACGGCAAAATTATGTAAATTATATATTGTGATGGCTTGGTTTAGTCAAGCTGTACTGCTTGGTTACCTTGTCAGCCAAGTTTCTTTTCTCTCTGCGGTCACTGTCTTCCACCTCCATGTTCTCTATTCCTGAGTCCACATCAACCTGGGACATGCTGAAGATCCCAAAGATAACATCTAATTCAATCCTCTATCATTTAACAATGCTTATATTTTTTGCAGCCAATGAGACAATATGCAGTTTCTGAAGTCTATTTACAATGAGACATCTGGCATTCAGTGTGTGAGACAAATACTTCATCTCTAATAGAGTTTCATGTGTCCCAGTCTCAAAGGTTCACAGATGTCTCACCTCTTCTCGCAGGAAGCTGTGTCAATGTCCATGCTTTGAGAGCGGGACAAAGATTGGGACTGCGTCTCCAGGCTGTTAGATGGTGAGCTGGAGAGAGAGCTGACCCCCTCGCTGCTCTGACTGCGGTAAGCAACCCCTGCGGTAATGGACAGCACAAAAGGAAAAACATAAGTCCTGTATCTTCTTTAAAAACACTCTGCTTGCACTGCATCATGGAAAACATTGAGCAAGCAGTAAATGAGTTCAAGAAAACCTTTCGGAAACTTTTGTGCAGCGTTAACAAACATAGCAAATGTTTAGTCAAAAAACAAATGTGAACACAAAATCGTATAAAAGAATGGATTTTGCAAGTTAACAGTGTTGTCAAATTTGTATCTTAAAGTAAAAAAATTGATAGCTAAGGCTGAGTCTGAATCAAGCATGTGTATTAAAGGGATAGTTCACCCAAAAATAATGTCATTAATGACTCGCCCTCATGTCATTGCAAACTCGTAAGACCTCCGTTCATCTTCGGAACACAGTTTAAGATGTTTTATATTTGGTCAGAGAGCTTGTTGACCGTTCGTTGAAAGTGTACGTGCGATGTACTGTCCATGTCCAGAAAGGTAATAAAAACATCATCAAAGTAGTCCATGTGACATCAGTGGGTCAGTTAGAATGTGTTGAAGCATCAAAAATACATTTTGGTCCAAAAATAACAAAAATTATGACTTTATTCAGCATCTGTTTATTCCGTGTCTGTTGTGAAGAGCATGCGCGAGACTACAGTCACGTGACTGCAGTGACGCGGATGACTTGTTATCCTCAGACATGTTTGCAAAGTTTTTTTTTCAAACTTACAGCGTGCGTCTCCCTCAGACTGTAAATAAAAAAACAGCTGGGGCACACCAGATAACGTCATACGCGTTTGTATGTCATAAAGTCGAAATTTTTGGTATTTTTTGAACCAAAATGTATTTTTTTCAACACATTCTAACTGACCCACTGATGTCACATGGACTACTTTGATGATGTTTTTATTACCTTTCTGGACATGGACAGTATACTGTAAGTAGATTTTCAATGAAGGGTCAACAAGCTCTCAGACTTAATATAAAACATCATAAACAGTGTTCTGAAGATGAACGGAGGTCTTACAAGTTTGGAACGAGAGGGTGAGTCATTAATGACATTATTTTTTTGGGGGGGTAAACTAAGTAATTAAGTAAGAAATAACTGCTGAAGAAACAGGCTTAGAACAACCCAAGCTTGTACTTTTGCAATGAACTGCTCTTTAATGTCACACCAAACTGAATCTGAATAGGTGTGGTGCATGAACACAAGACGTAGTTGTTCCAAAGACAACACAGTCCAGCTCAAAGCAAATACCCTTTCCATTATTTAGCCAGCAAAACGGGCTCAATGTTAATTATCCATGAAAAACACAAATGATTTAACTGTGTAGTATCACAATGACCGGTGCAGAAACTTGTTTTCATCAAATGAGTCATACACCAAGTTAATTTAATGGAAAATAAAAAATCTATATCATCCAAACTCCAAAAAAAAAAACATAAGAACCGACAGGCAGATGACATTAAAGTACCACAAGAGCGATTCAAAGAATCAAGCCGTCGTTAAATCTCTTTTAATGCGCTCTTGCTGTACTTTGATGTAATTCGCCTGTCGGTTCTTGACGAACACACCTAATGACCTTCTCCATCAAAATAAATACCCATAACATTCATATGCTGAAGTTCTAAAGCTTGTTTAAGAAACCTTGGACCAAAGCCAAAGGCCTTTAAAGGAATATTCCACTTTCATAAAAAAACGGATAATTTACTTACCCCCATGTCATCCAAGATGTTTATCTCTTTCTTTGTGCAGTCGAGAAGAAATTACGTTTTTTGAGAAAACCATTCCAGGATTTTTATCAATTTATATATTGGACCCAGTTCACAGTTTCAATGCGGTTTAAAATTGCAGCTTCAAATGGCTCTAAACGATCCCAAACGAGGCATAAGGGTCTTATCTTGCGAAACGATCGTCATTTTCGCCAAGAAAAATATGTACTTTTTAACCATAACTTCTCGTCTTACACTAGGCGTGTGACGCGCCAGCATGACCTTACGTAAGGTCACACATGATGTATGCTAAACTACCGCTCCAGTGTTTACAAGTGTGGAGAAAGAAGACCGTTCAGACGTTGTTGTATGTGGAATGATACTAATTAATGCCTTTTTGTTAGTTTATTGTTTAAAATGGTCTGCAAGTGTGCGTTTCACATATGTAATGCGTGAACTTTTAACGTAATTACGCAATACAAAAGGTCGTGCTGGCGCATCACACAGCTAGTGATAGACAAGAAGTTGTGGTTTAAAAGTTCATGTTTTTATTTTTATTGGCAAAAATGAATATCATTTTGTTAGATAAGGCCTCGTTTGGGATCATTTGGAGCCCTTTAAAGCTGTGTTGAACTGCATTGAAACTGTGAACTGTTGAGGTCCAAAATAGCCAATAAATTGAGAAATTGAATGTTTTCCTCCAAAAACTTAATTTCTTCTTAACTGAAAAAAGAAAGACAAACACCCTGGATGACATGGGGGTGAGTAAATTATCTGGGGTTTTTATGAAAGTGGAATATTCCTGCAATACTGTAAAAAATGAAACCAAGGAGAACCTTGAACACAGCTAACATGGCACACTGACCTAAAAAATAAATCGACTAAGAGACGGTGTAATCAAGACAAAACATTATAACAGAATGAAATGAAGGTATCAGTCTTGTGTGTCTGTGTCCTGGGTTAAACCTTGGCCAGAGCTGAGGTACCTCCAGTATGACTCTGCATTTTTCTCCAGAGTAACACACAGCGGGCAGAAAGCACCTACTTTAATATAAACCCTGACTTAAAAACCTTAAAAAATGGGATGTTGAATAAAGCAACTAACATCTTTAACCTGCAAGCAAAGTATGCCTTATAAACTCAACAATAAAGTTTTATTCATAACGCATTCGAAGTAAAGACACACTGGCCCATAACATATGCAACATTTATCATTAACATTATCACGCAAAAAAAAAAAGAAAAATTCATGTTGCATGGTGCTGAACTAAAAACGCATTGGTCAATCTGGTCTAGATGTCAAATAAAAATCATGTTACATGTTTTAAAAATTGTCTTCTCAGGTTCTATTAAGTAAACTATTAACTCAATGACAAAATGTTGAATACTATCTCATTAAATAAATTGATAAAAGCATCTGCTAAATGAGTCAATAAGATGGACTTTTACCTATAGCCCTATATCCCTTCCTGAAGGAAAAAGCCAGCTAAGCACTAACCTGATGCCCCCATTGGAGAGGTGGCAGGGGTGACATTTTGGGCATTAAGGCCCAGAGTGTGAGATGAAGCTGGTGGGACAGACTGTGATGAGGCTCCAGAGGGCCCGGGTAAGGGTCCTGGAGGGGTCTCTCTCTGTGGGGAGGTCAAAGGGGTACTGAGAGGGGTGCTGGGCTGAGACGTCTGCCCTCCGGCTAACCGGGCCAATCGCCTTCTTCGAATCTGAACGAGACAGATTAATCTAATTACAGATCAATAATTAGCAACGGTTTACAGTCTGGTCTCTAGTTGGCATATACAAAGGCAAACGATTTGTAGTAAGATCTTTTTCTTTAACACTTGAATTTAGATTAGGGACACGAAAGTGGACTATTTCAGTGATTTTATTTGGACAAGACTTTAGCTTCCATCCATGGCAAATACTGCCAGTAAAATGCCAAGGACATAAATTTGTGCAGAAAGGGAAGACCCAGTTTGAACCTGCAAATGATTTTTCATCTCTTCACCACAGACATAAAGGTTTCACACCTCACATTAAAAAGAATCATTGTACGTACATGTAAGCAGCTATAATAATAATAATAATAATAATAATAATAATAATAATAATATTTAACAAACACATTTATATACACCTTAAAAATGACCAATAAGGCTATGCATTATGAAAATATTGGCTATTTTTGCTTTAAATATTGGTAATGTTTGATGATGATTTTTACACTGTCAATACCATTATAAAAATTAATGTGTGTCAAATGAAAATAAAAAAAAGAGTAAATTATACAGCAAGCGTGGGATCTATTTATTAAATAATTTAAATGAACAAGGACAATAGTTAAACCTAATTTACTACAGCAATAAAAGGCCCCACTGAATAAAGCAAACAATGAGATTCTGTAAAAAAATTGCTGCAAAAAGTGTTCAATATTTAAAAGCTAAATGCTTAACATATAAGTTAATAAAACAACAAATGATCTTAAAATAAAACGTATTTATATTACAAACGACGTTTGAAAGCACTGACAAACAAGCCCATTGATTTGACGACTGACAAAGCTTGTTGCGCATGATTTCGGTTTCTATATCAATATGCATGCTTTATTAACTTTAGTGTCAATAACTCAATATTTTACCATAACTGATATAATTGATTAAATATCACATCCAACAATAACAACATTTATTTACACGACATATTTCAGCCATTTTGATTTGCCAGTAAAGAAAACCTCCACAAATAAATATTAACTCGCAGAATTGGACATGCATTCTTTAGTCGACTTTAAACGATAGATTATGATGATATTGTTAGATTTATATTATTGAGAACAAAAGCAGATGGTCGAGGCGTGTGGCAGATCCCGGTTGGCAATTTATAACTTGCTAGCCAGCTGACATGAAATAACCAAATTTTTCACAATTTCACGTCTATGTCGGCATTGAAGTGGTTTAAAATGATGACTCAAACCCAACCATATATCTCCATATGAACTAAATTAATTTAATCAGAATTTGTGAGCTGTTGATTAGCTTGTGCTCTGCTAGCTTATCCAATCATTGCTGCGATTGTAAAAAGGGTGACAATGACAAGCCATTACACCTTCAATAAAACACAGAAACGTAACAGTCATGCCATGATGTGAACAGTTTCGACCAGATTTGCTAAAAACTATGTGTTGATAATCTTACCTCCTCGGGACTGAGCTGCTCCATCGATTTTCTTTTAATTTTCAGCTTAATTATGTTGCTAGCCAGTCAGCTAGCTGCCTTATAACCAGCAAAAGTGCATAGTCTGAAGCATAAAACAAATATTAATAAGCGGTGATTGTCTAATTTAAATCTTTATATTAAAACATCAAGCACGCGTGGTGGTTTTTCCTGATCAGGAAACGTTTTCTTCGATTACTGTGGAGAAGGTAACAAACACAAAAGTATTATTCGTCAAAACACCGACGCGGCCATTTTGGATCTGGAATCACGTGACGTGAGATCGACACATTCTAGGCTGCGGCAGTTCAGGAAACTGATTTCACCGCTGGGGAGACCTCAAGGGATTTGTTTACTACAAAGCAAAGTCTAATTCAGTTAACTGAATGGCAACGTTTATATTTTATGCAGATACTGTAGAGAATAAAGTCATTAGTTATTTCATAACAGCAACTTTATTTACAATTTATTGCCGAGATTTAAGGAAGTGTTTTCTCTACAGTCTACTACGGTAAATGTCGAGTCACTATTAAAATCCAGTGCGTCATTTGGTCTTGTAGGCTGTTAAAATTTATATTATAACTGTTTTTAAGATTAGTGGCGTTATATTACAGTAAAAAAACATACAATGTTTATTATCATTTTATTTTTATTTTTTATTTCACAATAAGGAACTTTGAGTGATGAAATTAATTGATTGACGTTTAAGTGTTATCTTAGCACCGATATAAAACTACTAGAAACTTAAAAAAAGAATAAAGATCAAATAAAAACTAACAATAATTTAAATAGTAAAAAATACAATAAAACAATATTAACAAGTCACATTTAAGTAAAATAATTCTGAAAAAACCCATAAACAAATACAAACTAACAGCATTATGGCTGGCCATTATTAAGAAAACGTAAGCACTTTTCTCCATGTTTGTAAATGTAACTCTTGTTTTTTGATGTGATTAGAAAATGGAGGCAAACAACAACTGACAACATTCAAAGCATACAGTGTTTCCAGTTGACAAACTAATGTTACATTGATTGAACAGTTACAATGATACAGTGTTTGTAAATGGTCTCATGTCGCCCTCTAGTGACAATGTAATTGAGGCCATGTATTCAATTGTTTACCAGTCCTGGCTCAGTATGTATGTCTCATTGGTTGTAATTGATTAGTCTAGGTTTTGGGACACATGTCGTATCCCCTTGCCCCACATTCCTTTGATTAAGAATTGAACAGTTTTGTTTACATCAGTGTATGTGTGTTTTTTCAAGTAGTAAGCTCCTCCTCGGGACCTCAGACAACCCGTTTGAAAACTTGCTTGCAGACTTGATCTTCACAGTACAACTCCTGTGAAAGGTTGAAGAGTTTAATTCATACCGAAATAAACTCATAAATGACAAAAGGTCTATGGGATATGAATTTCAGTCTTACCAAATGGAGTTTATCATCCTCGATCCAGTGTGCCCAACCTCGGTTCTTTTTCTCACCATTTTGAACACACACAATCTTGTTCCCCTCCCATTGAACCAGTGACTGTTGAGAGATAAAATTCAGTGTCATTTTGTCCTTCATCAGTTCAAGAGTGCTTTAACGCAATACTTCATCTAAAAATGAAACTTTGTGATCATTTTCTTTAAACCCATGACTTTATCTTCTTAGAACCCTAAAGGATTTTTCTGCAGATCATCCAAGCTGCTTTTTCATACAGTTGAAGTGAATGGTGACCATTTGTTATGCATGCAAACAAGCAAACTATATGTGTTTGGAGTGCAAATAATGTGACTGACATCTCTATACTCTTAGGTAAATCCACTTAATGCAAATATTTAAATTCGAACAGACAAACTAAAAGGAGATCTGAATTTTTCACTGGTCTGGTGCTGTAAAAAATGTAAACGTTGTATAGGCTACATCCTATTTTGTCAAGAATTAAAGACATTCAATTAATTAAAATAAAATATTGAATTGAATTGAGTATTACCTTGCAGTGTCTGTTATCCAGTCCCTTGGTAAACTCTTGAAACTCCTCATTCACCCTGAATGAAAAAACGTAGTTTCTGAAAGTGCTGAGGGTCTTGATGACATACTGATCCCCCACCTGCTCGATCACTTTATGCAGTTTCAGCTTTAGGGCGACCTTGCGGGTATACAAGCCGATTCCTAAAAGATAACAGAGTTTAGGACCTATTACTCAAGACGAAACATTAAACTCAACATTGCATGAATACAAAAAAAACCTTAAAAACTGCCTAATTAAACATATAATGTGAAAAAAGTAAAACACACTTAAAAAAATTTGATTTAACTTTAAAAAGTAAGTTGCCTGGTTGCCTTAAAAATAGTTAAACTAATAATTTTTAAGTTGAATAAACTCAAAATTTCAAGGCAACCAGGTACAGTGCAGTTTCAGCTGTAGGGCGACCTTACGGGTATACAAGCCGATTCCTAACAGATAACAGAGTTTAGGACTTATTACTCAAGGGGACACATTAAACACAACATTGCATGAATACAAACCCCCCCTTAAAACTGGCTTAAGCAAAGCTTAATTAAACATATAAAATGAAAAAAGTAAAACACAATTTTTTATTTAACTTTAAAAAGTAAGTTGCCTGGTGCCTTAAAAATTTGAGTTCAGTCAACTTAAAAATATTAGTTGACTCAGGAAAAGTTGTAATATAATAATTTTTAAGTTGAATAAACTCAAAATTTCAAGGCAACCAGTGCATTACAGTGCAGAAAGCGGTAATCTATTATAATAAAAAATTAAACTTTACCTAAAGCAATCATGTATCCTTCAAAGTTGACATTGCTGAGCATATCCCATGTACCACACATACTGGCAGGCATATTTACAAGAGTCTGGATTCAATATTTGTAGTAATCTGAAGAAAGCAAGATGAAGGATATGACAGAGAAAAAGATCCTCAGCATTTATATGTGTGGCTGGCTCGGTGGGCGGTTCTTTAAACTTTTATCTGTCTTCAGTGCTTCAAAGTTGTGTGTCTGCGTGTTTTGCGTAAAGTAAAAACGTGTCTGACGGGTCTTTGTTTGTAAATATTTAAAACACACCTTCGAGCACAACACTGCTCTAGAGTTTCTTACGCTAGTGATGATGCTCATCAGATGATAAGACTTAAGTTTATACAATAGATATTGTCCAGTCTGCATGTGAAATCAATTGTTATTGTTTTCTTTCCCTCACATGTCATCTTACTAAAAAAAATTCTTTCCACTGCAGTCATATAGAGCTCGCATGATACCATCACATGAACGTCACACATAAAAAATCACATTATGATGTAAATTTCCATGGAAGGATAAAATTGATGTTGAAACTAAATATTTCAAACAGACAAAGTTAAATAGGTCTAAATGTAATTGCAACAAAACTAAATAAATGGTATTTCCTAAATAATAATAAAGTTACTGTAAATTTTTATTACACTTTTTGAATCTTAAAGCCTCTTTTATAAATCACTTGAGTAATGAAACAAATCTGATCACGATCAACAAAACTACATGAAAGTGTCAAATGTGACTTTTACACCTGTTAAGCTCTCATTTTATGCAAATGAAATCAATCAGTTACAGACAGAACCATGGAAAAGCCCTTTCATTATTTACTCAACACATATATAATCTTTTTTCTAGGCTATATAAAATCCATCTTCTATTATTAGGCTTTAATGAGTTGAATATTTGAAGAGTTTCGTTGCAAAACAAGATAAATCCATTTTTTTACATTTCTGTCAAAACATGTTTATTATTGTGTTATCATGTTATTATTTTGTTTTATGGTGCTACTTAGCTGTATTTTTTAAGTTATGAAGGTTTAAATCAAAACAAGCCAACTGCAGTTGCATTGAAATTAATTGGAATGCACAACCAAAAAACGAGATTTCTGAGCCATTAAAAAAACGGTGGTTATCTCGTTTTGCAATGAAACTCTTCATTTGTAGAAAATAAAAAAGAAACTATGGTATATTTGAACAATTATTAGATCTACAAGACTAAAACACATCTAACTGGGTCAGATGCACATTTCCTCAGGCAACTCCTGGGGAATGATGTAGAGATGACAGATGCCCGTAAAAAGATATGATCAGAGATCGTCTGTATCTTACACAGTAAACAGACTACTTTATAGTGCATGACAGCAAATAAGCCAAGAGAAATGTTAGATCTTTTCTTCTTATTTACCTAACTTTTATACTCTCGAGGTTTCCCAGACAGGGCTAGCCTTAAAGGGATCGTTCAGCCAAAAATGACATTTCTGTCATTTATTTTGAGTAATGTTTGTAATCAAACCTATCAGAGGCCCCATTTCCTTCCTAAATAGTTTAAGTCAATGGGGCCTCTGAAGTGTTTAGCCACAACCATTGCTCAAAATAAATGACAAAAATGTAATTTTTGGGTGAACTATCCTGTTATCGCCTGTGATCAGTTTGTCGCTCTTAAATTTTAAGGATCATCATATTAAAGCAATTATTATATCAATATTTGCCCCTGCATAGTAGAGCATTGCGTTAGGACCACAAAAGTAAACCGTTTGAACCCAGGGAACACATGTTTTGATAAAAATGTATAGCAACGTAAGTCAGTTTGAGTAACAAGTGTCCGCCAAATGCATTATGTATTTGCTTGAAAGACTCCATAACATAGCACTTAAATAGTTCTGAAACACAAAATCAAAATGTCAAACGTCTATTTTTGACATGTTGCACTGAATACAGATAAAACTGATCTGATGCTTAGATATTTTTAGACTTCAAGTAAATGTCAGTGAACAAATGTAGCATAACCAAGGTTTGCCCTTTACTCCCCAGCACCATAGATTCCATTCTAGAGCAACCTTCTGCGATGAACTGTTAGACTTATTATGTAAGCATTATTGTGTATGATTAAATAAAAAGCAAAATTATGCCACAATGCAGATTTTCAGATCATTATCCTATAAAATGCAAAACGGATATTTGATAAATATATATACAGTGAGGAAAATAAGTATTTGAACACCCTGCTATTTTGCAAGTTCTCCCACTAGAGGGGTCTGAAATTGTCATCGTATAGTGCATGTCCACTGTGAGAGACATAATCTAAAAAAAAATATATCCAGAAATCACAATATATGATTTTTTAACAATTTATTTGTATGATACAGCTGCAAATAAGTATTTGAACACCTGTCTATCCGCTAGAATTCTGACCCTCAAAGACCTGTTAGTCTGCCTTTAAAATGTCCACCTCCACCTCATTTATTATCCTAAATTTAATGCCCCTGTTTGAGGTCGTTAGCTGCATTAAGACACCTGTCCACCCCATACAATCAGTAAGAATCCAACTACTAACATGTCCAAGACCAAAGAGCTGTCCAAAGACACTAGAGACAAAATTGTACACCTCCACAAGGCTGGAAAGGGCTACGGGGAAATTGCCAAGCAGCTTGCTGAAAAAAGGTCCACTGTTGGAGCAATCATTAGAAAAGGGAAGAAGCTAAACATTACTGACAATCTCCCTCGGACTGGTGCTCCATGCAAGATCTTACCTCGTGGGGTCTAAATGATCCTAAGAAAGGTGAGAAATCAGCCCAGATCTACATGGGAGGAGCTGGTCAATGACCTGAAAAGAGCTGGGACCACCGTTTCCAAGGTTACTGTTGGTAATACACTAAGACGTCATGGTTTGAAATCATGCATGGCACGGAAGGTTCCCCTGCTTAAACCAGCACATGTACAGGTCCGTCTTAAGTTTGCCAATGACCATTTGGATGATCCAAAGGAGTCATGGGAGAAAGTCATGTGGTCAGATGAGACCAAAATTGAACATTTTGGTCATAATTCCACTAAACGTGTTTGGAGGAAGAAGAATAATGAGTACAATCCCAAGACCACCATGCCTACTGTGAAGCATGGGGATGGTAGCATCATGCTTTGGGGGTGTTTTTCTGCACATGGGACAGGGAGAGGATGACCGGGGCCATATATTGCAAGATTTTGGGGAACAACCTCCTTCCCTCAGTTAGAGCATTTAGGATGGGTCGAGGCTGGGTCTTCCAACATGACAATGACCCGAAGCACACATCCAGGATAACCAAGGATTGGCTCTGTAAGAAGTATATCAAGGTTCTCGCGTGCCTAGCCAATCTCCAGACCTAAACCCAATAGAGAATCTTTGGAGGGAGCTCAAACTCCGTGTTTCTCAGCAACAGGGCAGAAACCTGACTGAACTTCGAAAAGATCTGTGTGGAGGACTGTGCCAAATTCCCTTCTGCAGTGTGTGCAAACCTGGTGAAAAACTACAGGAAACGTAGTGGGGGTTTAATGGTATTTCAAGCATTCTGACTTATTAACACAGTTATAGAGTTGTTTCCTCATGCTAAACGTAGGCTAAAGGCCAATTTATACTTTTGCGTTAGGTGCGCGTTATAGGTACGCCGTAACATACGCATAGACGCGAACCCTGTCGCCGTAGCCTTCGCAGTACCTGACGTGCACCTCCTCAAAAATGTAACTACACGTCGAAACGACGCAGACCGCAAGATCTGTAATTGGTCGGCGTGAATGCATTATGTTTCCTCCTACTCATTTCGGCAGTGTAACTGCAGAGCAACACAAACGCAGAAGTATACGTTGCCTACGTGCATAGTGTCTGGCGTACCCTACGGCGTAACCCCGACGCAAAAGTATAAATTGGCTTTAAGTTTTTTCGATTACAGGTCCAACTGACATTTCAGGGGTTTTCTATACGTATCACTTCTTTATATTGAGCACTTTATATAGATGTAGTAATTTGCTTCTACGGTTCACAGTTAACCCAAAATCTTCCCCAATGCTTCTTTATTTCAGCAAGCAACAAAAAATCAAACAATAAAGCTTTTTACATTTCAAACAATGTTCTTTATTAAAACATCTTTATTTGGATTTATTAATCATAAATTATATTCTACAAACCTTATCATATTGAGTCAAATATTACACCTTAAATAATCACATATAGGGGGTTTAAAATAGCAGGAAAACTACAAATCAACTGTCAGACTGGCTTTGTAAGTAACAGGCCGGTTCTCCATCAAAGTCAGTGTTGGAGACAAAGTCAAAGATGACCAGACTAGTTAGTGCAAGTGTATCTTTGGAGAGGCGCAAGTATGACGTCTGCATTCTTCTGCTCACTCTCTGCACTGTACAGGTTGTTCTCCTGAATATAGTTCACCACAGCGTCGGGCAGAAGGTAACGTACACTCTGTCTTCTGCGCAGGGACCGGCGCACATGAGTGGCTGAGATCTCATTGGTCACCCATTCTCGAATCACATGTATGTTCTTGCGGTGTCTGTACAGCACATCAGACTGATTGATGAACTTCTCAGGGTCGCCACCATATCTGGTGATGCACGCCACGCCGTAGCGTCCCACTATCTCCTCAATGTCTTCTGGCTTCCAAAGGTTGGGAACACCAAAGGACTCCAGTACATCAGCACCACACAGTAGTTTCAGCTGGGGGGTGACTAAAAGTATATGGATGAAAAATAAAACGCATTCATTTTAAAAAGTTGCCTTAATTGCAATTGAATATTAAAGGGACACTCCACTTTTTTGAAAATATGCTCATTTCCCAGCTCCCCTAGAGTTAAACATTTGATTTTTACTGTTTTGGAATCCATTCAGTTGATCTCCGGATCTGGCAGTACCATTTTTAGCATAGCTTAGCATAGTTCATTGAATCTGATTAGACCATTAGCATCGCGCCAAAAATTAACCACAGAGTTTCAATATTTTTCCTATTTAAAACCCGACTCCTCCGCAGCTACATCATGTACCAAGACCGAAGGAAAATCAAAAGCTGCAACTCTCCAGGCAGACACGGCCAGGAACTACACTCTCATTCTGACGTAATAATCAAGGACTTTGCTGTCGTAACATGGCTGCAGCAGGCGCAATGATATTACGCAGCACCGGAAAATAGTCCCCTGCTATTGAAAGTAAACAAGGGGACTATTTTCGGGCAGTGCGTAACATCACTATGCCTGCCGCAGCCATGCCACGGCAGCAAAGTCCTTGATTATTACGCCAGAATGAGAATATAGTTCATAGCCATATCTGCCTAGAAAATCGCAACCTTCAATTTTCCGTCGGTTTTAGTACACAATGGCCCTCATTTATCAAAAGTGCATACACCAAATTTCCAGCGTACACTTGGCATACACCCAAAACCACGGTGACTTTGAGATTTATCAATATGGACGTTGGCGTACGGCACGCTCAAATCCTACGCCAGCTCAGGAGGTGGTGTACGCACATTTTGAGTTAGGAAATGCACAGAACAAAAATCCTAACACAACAAAACGCACTGACAAACTAAAATAGTATATGATATATTATGACCCACTGTAAAAAACAACAACAACATAGTATTTATAAACTTAAGTGTTTTTTTTTTTTTGCAACATGAACTTTAATGTTTAATTTGTGTGACTTTACCAAAGCATTTGATTTGTATGCATATGTATTCCTTAAGTTGCGAGCCGTTTCAGGACAGAGCTCGTGAGCGGATCGGAGCGTTGAGCGGTGCGGTAATACCATCAGAGCGCCTTTTTCCGAAAAATCCGCTCGCTCAGCACCGCTCGTTGAACCCAGAACACCCTTTGATAATTTGCTAGTTCGAGAATCTGTAAAAACGTCTAGCAATAAGTTGTGGAATTCAAGCCTTATACATAAATGTAAAGTAAAAATCAAAGTTAAGATTGGACAGGAAGAAAACATTGAAAGGGACTGCGGAGGGACTGTAAAAGTTAGCAAATATTCATCCTGGAATCTGAAGCGGCACATTGCAAGAAAGCACAAGGATGTGCTACGAAAACATGATAATAATGCATCAAAAGGTAACATACTATTCGATGATAAATAAATAGCTACACATGAATAGGTAAGGTAAAATGCTTGTGTTGAATGGAGCCATAAATCCGATCATGATGACATGCGGACAAAATCATGGCCACGAATTATCTTTTATGCTACATTATGGACACTTCTTTTTCTTATTTAGTCTAAAGTATGGTCATAAATATAAAATTCGTTCCCAATATTCAACAGTTTGTTCCTTGGAATTAATTATTATAATATTTCGTAATTACTATTATAATTATTATTACTTCAAATTATGAATTAGCTTAGTAAAACATGTGGATGTCGTGGAAACAAATTGTTAATTTGAATTATTTCCGGAGCTCCGTATCAAACTGGATCTTAGCTAACAAACAACTGTATGTAAATACAGAAAGACACACTACAAAAGTTACTACATCATTTAAAAATATTATTTAAAAAAAAATTAACCGAACCATTAAGCAGACATATAATTTAGATGTAGGCAACAGTAAATAAATTATTATTAAAAAGTGTCATTAATAATAAAAAAATAAAAAAATACAAATATTAAAAAATGTCATGCAATTATTAATGTGTCTTTAATCCCGCTCTTTAAACTCCCAAATAAAACAAATTTGTTTCTTTCCACTTCCCTGGTTTCTCTTCTTTGCCGTCTTCCGTGTGTCAATGTCGTAACATGAGGGCGTGGGGGAGGCGGAGACTTGAATTTATATGGGCGTTTTATTCTAATGACAATCATTTTCAGCCGCAGCATTTATGAAGGGCAGATATGGCTTACACCTGAATTTCAGAGGTACGCACAGCTTCATAAATCAGGCGGTGAGAGGAGTGTAAGCATAATCTTACGCCAACATATACGCCCGTTTCTACGCAAGAATGATAAATGAGGGCCAATGTAACCACAGAAGAGTCAAATTTCAAACAGGAAAGATATCAAAACTCCCTGATTACTCCTTAGCGCGATGCCAATGGTCTAATCAAATTCAACGAACCATGCCAAGCCCTGCCAAAAGTGATACAGCCAGACCCATAGATCGGCTGAATGGATTCCAAAACTGTAAAAATCAAATGTTTAACTCTAGGGGAGCTGGAAAATTAGCATTTTTTTTTAAAGTGGAGTGTCCATTTAAAAAAGAATAAAGAGAGTGCATACAGAACATAGTTAGGGAACTAGGGAATGCTGCAAAAAATCCTGTAGGAAGAAGGAAGATTGTGCTTAAAAATGCTTTTCTTCATCGGTTACATAGAAATATTTGACATAAGTGTTACAAAGGTTAATTTCGGAAAAAAAAAATGCAGTCAGACAGTGTTGAGAGATGCAGACTATGCAAATAGTGTAATTGCTGATAAAAGTAACAATGCATCTATACCGTCCCTTGAGGGAACATCAACCTGTAAACTTGTCAAATGGTGTGACATTTTAAAAAACCCACCCAAATAAGTATTTATTTCAAATGAGCTGTAAGGACTAGGTCTTAGTTAAATGAAGATGTTTATGCATCTTTTATTAACATCACATGCCTAAGAAAAAGACATTATTGGTGTATACAAATCAGACTTTTCCCATGTTTAAGTGCTATAATTGGGTCCCCAGTGCTTCTATCAACCTAGAAAATGTGAAAAAGATCAACATAGTAACTAGGTTTGGTAAAGCATTCTGCAAGCATGTGAAAAAATAAGTTATTGAAATTTGGCTCCCCTTGTGATGTCAGAAGGAGATAATACTGCATGTGTTTTAGTCTAGGATTAGCTATGTCTGTAAAACCGGGAGTAGGAGTATTTAGGAATAATTTGCTGTACCTTCATTTGTGTTAATATAAGATGAACTCTGACAGATGCTTTCGTGTTGCTTCAGTTTTCGTCTCTTCACACCCCTCACTGTGTCCACATCATCATTGTTGTTCTCACTGGAAATGAGTTCTTCATAATGGTGCCTTTTAAAAAATTAAAATCATAGAAAAACATTATTTCAGTGCAAGTTAGTCCTACTCTTTAGAAATGTAAATTATGAAAATGAAGTGGATTGTAAATCCATCACTTAAAATAATAAAGGTTGTTGTGTGCATCATAATGATTTAGATTAACTCTTTCACCGCCAGCGTTTTTTAAAAAAGTTGCCAGCCAGCGCCAGCGTTTTTCATGATTTTCACAAAAGTTTAATGCCTTCCAGAAAATGTTCTTCTTCAAATATATAAACATACAATATACCAAATGAAAGAAAAGACCCTCTGCTTTCAAACAAAAAAACCCGTTTCATCCTACCTTCAGTAGTTCTTTTGTAATCTGCTTTTGAATATGGGTAGGTTTCTGCAAAAACACCACATTTTGAGCAAAAAGCAAAGATAATTCAATTTTTGTGACGGACTTTTCATAGAGATCCCATTCAGAGCGATCTTTAAAACAGACACGGACATGCAGCAGCTTGTCATAGGGCAATACTTCCGGTTTTAAAAAGTTGCGGAAGGGCGCCACCTGGTGGATAATAGCGGTATTGCCGAAAGACGGAAAATCTCGTCATTGGCTTGGAAGCGTTTTCTCTTAATTGACGAGATATCTCGTCAATGGCTGGGATAGAGATAATTGCTCTTTAAGCGAATCTGCGAGACTTTATTTATTGTTGAAGTTTGAAACTGTTTTCAAACAGACGGAGCGTAGCTAACTCCTCCCCTCCCCCTCCCTTCCGTGCTTTCATGAACACGCCCAACCCCCACCCTCAAATCCTTTTTGTCGTTTATTGGTTGGAATACTTTGTTTTGTTATGTGATGCTAGGTTTGGCCACTTGTTGATATTGCCGTTTGTGAAGCCTGGGCTGTCTACAGAGATCGCGTTTTTTTACAGTTTGATCAGCGGACAGGCAGCAAGCAGATAGTGAGGAGATGTTTCCGGTATGTAACAAAAAATGTTTTATGGTCTAAAACGCTTCAATTCGCTTAGAGCGCCTTTAATCTAGGCTGACATCTAATCAAAACAATTTTTTTAACATGTGACACGGATTTTTTTCACCAAAAATGCAACCATTTCCATATTCTCCAAAAACATGTGATCTGAAAGATTCTCACCGTACTACTTTGGCTGTCTCCACCCACTCTGGCTGCTGACACTCCCAGTCATCCACTGTGATCCAATCAGAATTCTGGGTGGCAAGTCTGGCCATCTTCAATCGATGAGAGGCATCAATCAGACCTTTCTTCTTATAGCTGTCTCCAACTGGAGATATTATACCCTTCACCACCCTGTATTTTCCTGAAATAAACATACACAAAAATATGCATCAAAACAGGATGATAATATTACACAAATGAATTTGAAGACTATCACTACGCTGTTCAAGTAAGGGATAATATATGGTTTGTAGGGGTCTTGTATCACCCTGAAGGGATTTATACAAGCAAGGCATGAGAGGCAGTGCTGTATCGTGGAATAATCGCACTAGCCTGGAGTATCTTATTGATTTTTTTTTAAGAAAATTGACTAATCCTTTAAACTCTAATCCTTCTAGGTTTTGGCTAGATGGGATACGGCTTCGCCAAATCTAGCCAGATGTTGGGTTTAGGCCAGATGCGGTTCTGGTTAGATGGGATACAACTACGGCATAGATCCCATGAAATGGTAGGTTTCGGGTTAGGTTTGGGGGTAGGATTAGGAACAAAACAGCACTCATCCTGCAAGATTTCACAAGATTGCTGTAGCTGTATCCCTTCTAGCCACAACTGTTTTTTATCCGTGGACAACAGACCTCAGAATCAGACAGCAGGGCTCCAGACTAACTTTTTTCACTAGGAGCACAGTGGCCCCCAACTGAAAATTTTAGGGGCACAACCAGAAAATTTAGGGGCGCACAACGTAAATCAACATGCTAACCAAATCTACTAATTTCCACTGTATTACTAATAAATTCTTTAATAATAGATGCAGAAATTACAAATGTGATGTTTCATATTCAGTGTCACATTTTATTCTGCACTTATGAAGATGCAACAACAAGGTAAACTGACAGCACCATCGCTGTCATGACAGTACAAATAGTAAACAAAATACCATACATTCAGAATAAAAAAGTGCTTAGTAACAAAGTGCTTAGTAACTTTTCGGTCATTTCACAGCTACAAACAATACTTAAATGCATGTAACTTTGCATCATCACCCGACGGGGACAGTGTAGACCAGGGGTCTCCAACCTTTTTTCATTGAAGAGCTACTTTCTAAAAAATAAAAGTGGTCGAGAGCTACTTGTGTCACGTAATACCTCAATCTCTTAGATAATGTATCATTCCTCTCAAATTCAGTTTGAGTGTTTGTGTACACGTGTATCAGAAGAATTTATTTTAATAGAAATCACTTTGCATATTATACATCTCTTTACACATATTAATGAAATGAACACTAACAGTATTTAAATAAGTAGGTTCATTATAGCTGCAACTTTAACAACAAGTTAAAATATTTAAATGGGTGACTGAGTTTAACTGGATAGATTTGAATGCATGTTTGTTTTTTGTAAACTAAGAACTGTAATACTCAACTTCATAACTATCAAAATATTAAATAGCTACATTTGGGATTTTTAAAATGAATATAAAATCCAAATGCATTAAATGTCATGTAATTTCATTCAAGTGACATTAGCAACCAAGTTAAATGGTATTTCAGTTTGTTTTAAATAAGGAGACAGGCTTGTAAGCATTGTTGGGCGTGTGTGTAAAGTTTTAACGCATCATCCGTTTTGGGAGACGCGGGTGTGAAGTCTTGCGATGCGGAGACAGGCGTGAGTATTTAATAAGCATAGAGACACAGGCTGCGCGTGTGCGTCAAGTTTAAACACCTGTCTGTTGTGGAAGACGCGCGCGCAAAGTCTTGCAATGCGGAAACGGGCGCGAATATTTAACAAGCATTAAGAGAGACAGGCTGCGCGCATGCTTTAAATTGAAACCCCTCGTCAGTTTAGGAGAAGCTCTGTTTTTGAATCATACATGTTAAATTACTGATGTCATACGCCAGTCTACACAGCTCAAAGCGACGTCAAACACGCACCCAGTCTTTACTACCACAGGCGCTTGTAACACTAACCAGACATCCAAATGCCGCCATAACCACAGAAAATAAATACATAAACCCACGAGCGAGCTACCTGCAATTCACTTACCTGTAGATCGCCAGCCAGCGACGTGTTGGAGACCCCTGCTGTGTGTGTATTTGCGTGCGCTCGGGTCTCATTGATTATTTCATTGCTCATTTCATTGATCATTGACGTGCCCCTGCCACGTTTAATGTATAAAAAAATACGGAGGGTGGGGGAGGCAAATTTACTGGGCGCACATGTGCGACTAGATGTAAAATTCGGTCGCACACTCTCAAATTTTGGTCGCAAAATGCAACCATTTGGTCGCAGTCTGGAGCCCTGGACAGAAATATATATTTATTTTCTTGCACGTACCACTGTCTTCAAGGTGGTCGCGAGCCAGTTCAAACATGCGCAGGTGCATGTTTGTGATGGGGTTGAACGACCCGCATGCCAGCAGCACTACTTTGATTTCCTCTTGCGATGTCATTGACCACATAAAAGATGTTTACTGCAGAAAAAAAATCAATGAGCTAGATATAAATATACAGGTAAAAACTAACATCTGCAAGTCTATGGACTTTCCTCTTAAAGGGGGAGGGGGGGGGGGGGGTGGGGTTGGTGTAAAAATTGCATTTACATTACTAACGTTATATTGTTACCCAAGTCCAAGACAACGTTTGGAAATCAGAAAACAAGAAAAGGGAAACTCTTAAAGAAACCCTGAATATTTCCTATAAGTTAACTGTAAAAGGTTATAGGCTCATGTAAGCATAGACAGCATGTAAGTGAAAGTGAAGTGAAAGACCGAAAGTCTAAAATATTTAAAAATGTTTCCACCATAAGATTTAACACCATGTCACAAATGTGCGGTAATAATGTGTCAACCAGCTAAAAACTATTTAGCTCTTACCAAATCAACACAGAGTCTCGTGCTTCCTATTTTAGTTGGTGTTGCTGTAAAACCGCCTTGTTCGTCGACAATACGACACACAAATCTAAAGTTTTTATTAATATTAGATCCTAAATGTGACGGCTGTAACAGTATATGTAACAAATGATCAGTGCGAGTGGCAGAGTTACGCAATTCCGGTGTCGTCACCTCGTATTCAAGAACCTCAACCCTGCGCAACATTTACGCAAAAAGCAATGACGTTCTAGCAGTAACAAACAAACCACACCTTAGCATCTATATTAGATAAACAGCACCGAACTTCTCTCCTAGTTTTGTTTCGACAAAAGGACTTTTATTGGAGAATAAAGGACGGGTGGGAATTACGTCAGTACTACTTTTAAATAACGCATTAGTGGATTCTACAGTGTGTGCATTGTTTTATTAGCTGGATGTGTGCTAGCTACGCTAGCTGCGCAGGGACATGAAGAAGAGTGCGATTTCTTTTATGAATGTGATATTGCCTGAATGATATTAAAAGATAGTAAACGAAAATAAAATAAAAACATTTAGCATCATACTGCCAACAATTGTGTATTTAATCTACTTATATACAGAAATAACTGATATAAACAGCTTATTCAGAACAATAACATAAATGTCATGTTTTGTATGAATACATGATAATTATAAAATCTGATATATTTTTAGGATATAAAGAATGGCGTCTCGGGGTAAATCAGAAACAAGTAAACTGAAACAAAACATGGAAGAACAGCTGGACCGGTTGATGCAACAACTGCAAGATTTAGAGGAGTGCAGGTACAGTAATGGCATCCTTAATGTGAGTTCTGTTACATACACTAAAAAATGCAAGATTTTTCTTTTACATTTGTATTATTTTAAGGTACTTTTTTCATTTCAGGGAAGAACTTGATGAGGAGGAGTATGAGGAAACTAAAAAAGAGACATTAGAGCAAATGAGCGAGTTCAATGAATCCCTGAAGAAGTTTATGTCTGGGAATATGACACTAGTAGATGAATTGGGGGGAATGCAACTGGTGAGAAATAAAACACTCATTCAGGCCTATTAAAGTCTTAGCCAAAAGTTGTGTTATAAAGTTTTATAATGTGAATGTTGCCTTTATAACTGTGATAATATTCATCCTTCATGCGATCCAAGCTGCCATCAGTCAGGCATTTAAGACGCCTGAAGTTATTCGGTTGTTTGCCAAAAAGCAACCAGGGCAGCTCAGGACAAGAATGGCCGAGGTGAAGTTTTTTGCATTTATGATATTTATAATATACAGTAAGATTTAACCCCAAATTTTTTTGAATGATGATGATGATCTCAGATGTTTGGACATATCCAAATACTTGTGCTAATACTAAACATTCATATCATACTGCATGCATTTATCAGATGGACCGTGACGTGATGGTTGGAAAGCTTCCTCGAGATGTCTATACTCAGCAGAAAGTGGAGATCCTCACAGCTCTTAGAAAACTTGGTGAGAAGGTGAGAAAGTTTTTATTGATAGCATAACCCTGTCCTACACCCACCTGTTACTGTAGATTATATTGTATCATGTTGTGTACTTTTTTAACAACTTTTAAATGTCTCCATTATCAGTGTCTTACATTTTTTGTATTCATAAATGCACAGCTTACACCAGAAGATGAAGCGTTTCTTGCTGCCAATGCTAGTGCTAAACTGAGCCAGTTTGAGAAGGTCACTGCTAGTCTAGGTAAGAATAGCCAGCAGCACAGCAGTACTTTTACTATTACTACTGACTATTATAATTCATAAACAAACAAATATTTTGTTGCCTCTCCAGGATCGGAAGATAAGATTATGGCATTGGCCAGTTCTGGGGTCGAGAAAACCCAGACCTAAAGATGTACTTGGGTTGACATTTGTTGTACGTTTTTACAACGACTGCAATTTCTTAGTTGATGGATGTGGTTAAATGTGTGCTTAGGAATAATCATACAAGTATTTGTGTTGTATGCATCCTGCACATTTTATGACCTATTGTACTGATCTGGGTACAATGAAAAACTGAGTTTACATTGTTCTGAAAGATATCTGACATTTTAGACATGATAGTGTTGTCTTTTGTTTTTAATTGTTATTGTTCATTTTTATAGTCCTCTGGTTGTAATGTAATGTATTACAGACTGTGCAGCCAATTACTCTTTTGGTACGGAGTATTTGATATAATTACTATGAATTTTATTCTTATGTTTTTTTTTGTGATTTTTAACCAGTGTGATGTTTGTAAATATTTTGTATTAGAATATAATTGATGAAAACCTGCCAATGTTTGTTGTTTTATGTACTCCACACATCTCATTTATTTTATTGCTTTGCACAACAGTATTGATTGTATTTAGGAAACAAGTCTCTTCAAAATATATTGCGGAGCATATGTGGAAACTAAAGACGTCCAGCTGTGCGAGTGCACTTTACAACAAGGTTCAATTCATCAACATCAATCAGGCATCATAAAAATAATCATAATAATATTTGATCTGCATATATCTAGGTTGTTCATTTACAATTATAATATTATTTAGTTAGCTACAGCATTAAATTATGTTAATAAAATTAACTTTACAATAAAGTGTTACTGTCATGTTACCATAAAACAGCTTGTCAACCCAGTAATTTGACTAGGACATTAGCTGGCTCTAAACCATTTGGCAGCATTGGAAATGTTATACTGTTCAACACTAGGAGGCGCTCTAATTCCAGAAACTTCTGCTATGATCTGCAATTCACTTTGCATTGATGCCTCATAAACAAATTATTTAAGAAAGATGAATGTAAATTGATTAAAAATCTTTTAGTGGTGAGCAAAATCTTCCTATCCTTCAAATCTTTAATAAATGTGGGAATGATGGATATTTTCAATTAATGCTAAACATTAAAGTAGGCCTATCTGTTTATTACTCAGTATCATATAATTATGGACATACATTAAAAAGCATCTTAGTATGTAAGCATCTCCAGGGTAAAGCCTCTTGGAAAAGGAGCATCAAAGTCACTGATTTCACATTGATTTCAATCTTTTACACAGCCTTACTCAGCCAATATTAAAGATATCAAGGTTATATAAAAAAATATATTATGTAAGATGACTTTATGTAGAAAACTATGGAGGATGAAAAATGACTTAAGTGTATATAAATAAATAAATAAATAAATAAATGTAGATATACGTAAATAAATGAATAAATAAATGCAGAAATTAATAATAATTAATTAAATGAATAAATGTAGAAATACATAAATAAAAAATGTAGAAATGAATGAAATAGTGCAAAAACTATATATATATATATATATATATATATATTTCTACATTTGTTTATTTATTCATTTAATTAATTGTTTATTTCTGCATTTATTTATTTACGTATTTATTCATTTATATACACAGTAGTCAATTAAAGTGTATAAAAAACATACGTTTTTCATTACGTAGTACTCAATGTTTTTTTATTGTATAGTGTACATATTTTAAATGTGATAGTAAATAAAAATTAAAATATGAAATGTAGTCCTATATAAATGTATGTTATATCAATCTGCGCGACCCCGTCGTTGACTTCTTTGATGACGTTTGCAGGCCGTTCCAAATGAGCGGTTATTGTCCGTGAAGTCCACTTCAACTGATATACCGTGCTCAGGGAGTAGGGAGCAGTGAACACTCCGCAGGGACCCTGTCGAATGGAACGCACCTTCACTGTAAAGAGAGACGCTCTCTCTCTCTCCCGCCCCTCTCTGCAAGTGTAACTGTGTTACTATGGTTACCAATGTTTATAGTAGCGGATTAATTTCTAACTGTAATCAAACTGACTGGAACTACCTGTGCGTTAAACGGTTTTAATGCACACCTTCCAGCCAATCAGAATCGAGTATTTAAACAGACCATGGTGTAAAGATGTAGTGATTTGTAAACTCCTACAGTTCACAGGAAAACACAAAATCTTTCCCAATGTTACTCTATTTTAGCAAGCAACAATAAATCAAACAATAAAGCTTTTAACATTTCAAACAATCTTCTTTATTAAAACATCTTTATTTGGATTTATTCATCATAAATTATATTCTACGAACCTCATCATATTGAATCAAATATTATCACCTATCATGAATCACAAAAAAGTCAAATAATCACATATAAGGGTTATAAAGAACAGAAAAACTATTAATCAACTGTCAGACTAGGTAACAGGCCGGCTCTCCATCAAATTCAGAACTGGAGGCAAAGTCAAAGATGACCAGACTAGTTAGTGCAAGTGTATCGTTGAGGGGCAAGTATGACATCAGCATTCTTCTGCTCACTCTCTTCACTGTACAGGTCGTTCTCCTCAATATAGTTCACCACAGCGTCAGGCAGAAGGTAGCGTACACTCTGTCTTCTGCGCAGGGACCGGCGCATATGAGTGGCTGAGACCTCATTGGTCACCCATTCTCGAATCACATGTATGTTCTTGCTGTGTTTGTACAGCACATCAGACTGATTGATGACCTTCTCAGGGTTGCCACCACATCTGGTAATGCACGCCACGCCGTAGCGTCCCACTATCTCTTCAATGTCTTCTGGCTTCCAAAGGTTGGGAACACCAAAGGACTCCAGTACATCAGCACCACATAGAAGTTTCAGCTGGGGAGTGACTAAAAGTATATGGATGAAAAATAAAACACATTAATTTAAAAAAGGTTGCCTTTTAAAACATTTGTAATTGTAATTAAAATATTAAAAAATGATATAGGGAGTGCATACAGAACATAGTTAGGGAACTAGGGAATGCTGCAAAAATCATGTAGGAAGATTGTGCTTAAAAATGCTTTTCTTCATCGGTTACATACAAAATATTTGACTTAAGTGTTACAAAGGTTAATTTGGAAAAAAATGCAGTCAGACAGTGTTGAGAGATGCAGATTATGCAAATAGTGTAAATGCTGATAAAAGTAACAATGCATCTATACCGTCCCTTGAGGGAACATCAACCTGTAAACTTGTCAAATGGTGTTACATTTATACCTTCCCAAATAAGTATTTGTTTAAAATGAGCTGCAAGGACTAGGCCTTAGTTAAATTAAGATATTTATGCATCTTTTATAAACATGCCTAAGAAAAATACATTATTGGTGTGTATCTTGAGACAAATTCTGACTTTTTCCATGTTTAAGTGCTATAATTTGGTCCCCAGTGCTTCTATCAACCTAGAAAATGTGAAAAAGATTGACAAAGTAACAAAGTATTCTCTGCAAGCATGTGAAAAAGTAAGTAATTGAAATTTGCAGGGTTCTTGCAGGTTTCAGCAAGTTAAATTTAAGACCTTTTTAAGACCTTTTAAGACCATTATGAGTAAAATTTAAGACCAACACGACACATTACTAGAAGCATTCAAATTATCTCAGAAATTCTTAAAACGTTCTATTTTTATTGATTCAGTTATAGAAAAATATAAAATGAACGCAGTTTTAAAACAGATAATCAAAATACATGGAAATACATTATGCTTAACTCTATTAGACCGCGAGTGTTGGCGCCGTCAAATTTTACCCATAGCCCTTTAGGACGAGACTTCTGACAATGGAAGCCCAAAAATGGCTCATAGTGAGCCATTGATATACATTGAGTTAGAGGCAAAGAGCTGTGATTTTTCTTAATTAATAGTCAAGAAATGCATTGATTTACAATATTTATACATCACACTAATATGTGTAAGTAGTATTTTTATAAAATTCTATCAACAATGCTTTTTGACAAATAAAATTCACTAATATTAGATCAGTTAGTATGGTCAGCTGCTGGTTTGTGCCTAGTTTTACACTGCCTCATACAACTAAGCTTTACATCACACAGAGTGCATCACACTCTGTAGTACGTAAGCTTATAGGGGAGGTTTCCCAGACATGGATAAGAGCTTTCCAAACTTGAAAACAATTTGCACTGACATATCTTAAAATACATCAAAATGCACACAAGTAATGGTTTTAGTAAGGCATGTTTATTAAAACTAGTTTTATGTCATAATTAAACTAAGGCCTAGTCCTGGTTTAAGCTAATCCCTGCCCGGGAAACCACCCCATAATGTTTAATGTACAGCTGGCTGTGTGCTGTGTATATATCTTGTGCCAGTTTATAAATATACAAAGAACAAAAGATCACTTTCAATTATTATTAATCCCTAAAAGCATTAATATATGCATTTTATTAATACAAGTTATTAATAAATTAATGTATTGCATTTAATTGAATACAGAATCACAGAGCCAAAAAAACACTCCACCCATACGTTTTATGCATAAATATGCACTATATACTGCCATCAGGTTTAATAGCCTCTCTAATTACACAATAACGGATGAATCTGCATTAAGAAAATGAAATTTTCTTCTTTTTTCAGGTTTCTTTCTTTTTTCAGGTTTAATAGCCTCTCTAATTACACAATAACGGATGAATCTGCATTAAGAAAATGAAATTTACCATTAAAAGGCTGTTTGATATGTGTTGCTAACGTTATCCACTAAGACCGTTTCTCAATCCGAAGGCTGTAGCCTCCGAAGGGTCGCATTTCTATTTCAGAAATGGTCTTATTTCAGAATATTAACTTTGAAATTAACTTTAAAATATTGATTATTATTCTTAGTTAATCGTTAATTGTTGTAATATGCTTATGACTTGCGAATGTAATGCTCAGTTAACTTAAATAAACCAGGCGATGCCGTATGCAGCAGCAGCCTGCCTATGCGAAAGGGCTCTGATCTACCGCTGTTCATTTAACCGTAACTCCTGAAGCATTTGCGCAATCAAAAAGTTTGAATTGTTCCTAAAAGAAAACAATTGCACTTTTTTGAAATATATGGCTAATTACGGTACTTTCTTGCTTTCCGTCTGCCAATCGCTGCTGTTTGTGGAGAGCTGAAGGGAAAGCGCGTTAGGTTCAAGTGCATCGCAGCAAAGAGCAATATTAAGGTCTAAAATATAAAACTGTGTAACACTAAAGTTGACACGCTGTTGGTGGCTCGTGACTCGACGGCCCGACTGTTTAAGTTGATTTTCAATAAAGCCGCATTGATTTTTGTTCGCTTCTGTCTATGTTTCAGAACCTGGCAAATGCTCAGGTAAGCCACGGGCTTATAAATTACCCCGAAAAAGATTTTTGCCTATACAGAACTAAGTTTAAGGATTGTTTCTCGCCAAACCCACAGTAAACAGTCAGATCACAACACCTGAAATATAGCTTACGGCACGATTTGCGTGGATTATGACAAAGGGCGGAACGTTTCTTTTTAGAGACCCACCATCATACACTTTCTGCCTCCGCCACTGATTAAGTTAATTCTTCAGCGTTTTAAATTACTATTTTATTTTCTGCGGACAACGCTTTTTGGGAATGAAAAGAGGTAAGAAATTTAAGACTTGGGTAAATTAAATTTAAGACCTGGGATAAAAATCTGGGTGTTTTTAAGACTTTTTAAGGCCTTAAATTTAACATTCTGAATTTTAGACTTTTTAAGACTTTTTAAGACCCCGCGGGAACCCTGAATTTGGCTCCCCTTGTGATGTCAGAAGGAGATAATACTGCATGTGTTTTAGTCTAAGACTAGCCTTGTCTGTAAAACCGGGGGTAGAAGTATTTAACAATCATTTGCTGTATCTTCTTCTGTGTTAATATAAGATGAACTCTGACAGATGCTTTCGTGTTGATTCAGCTTTCGTCTCTTCCCACCTCTCACTGTGTCCACATCATCGTTGTTGTTCTCACTGGAAATGAGTTCTTCATAATGGTGCCTTTAAAAAAATCATAGAAAAACATTCTTTTAGTGACAGCTAGTGCCACTCTTTAGAAATGTAAATGATGCAAATTAAGTGGTAAATCCATCACTTAAAATGATAAAGGTTGTTCTGTGCAAAATGATTTAGGCTGACATCCAATCAAAACACCACAACTTTTTAACATGTGACATGGATTTTTTTTTTTCATTTCACCAAAATGAAACCATTTCCATATTCTCCAAAAACATGTGATCTGAAAGATTCTCACCGTACTACTTGGGCTGTCTCCACCCACTCTGGCTGCTGACACTCCCATTCATCCACTGTGATCCAATCAGAATTCTGGATGGCAAGTCTGGCCATCTTCAACCGATGAGAGGCGTCAATCAGACCTTCTTTCTCATAGCGGTCTCCAACTGGAGATATTATACCCTTCACCACCCTGTATTTTCCTGAAATAAACAAACAAAAATATGCATTAAACCATGATGATGAAAAATATTGTGTATTACACAAATGGATTTTGAAGACTATCACTACGCTGTTCAAGTAAGGGATAATATATCGTTTGTAGGGGTCTTATATCACCCTGAAGGGATTTTTACAAGCAAGGCATGAGAGGCTGTGCTGTATTGTGGAATAACAGCACTAGTCTGGAGTATCTTATTGCTTTTATTAAACAGTTAAATATTAAAGGTGCATTGTGTGCCCTTACATGGAAGTTGCCGCCATGTTTCTACATTAGCCCTAAATGGACAAACTGTTCTATAGCACAAGTCTTTTCAATACGTCGTCTCAGATGATGATTTGTTTGTCCTGAGGCGGCTACCGTAGCTTCTTCTTTATGCATTTCAAAAGGGAGGGGTGAGCTGTTGGCTGAGCCATAAAATCTTTAGATGCCGCTAAAAATCTACACAGTGGATCTTTAAAACAAAATTTTTGCATCAACGCAACTTTCGCAAAGTAAAATCACTGAAAGCCTCAATTCCTGTAGGTTTTGGCTATATGGGATACAGCTTTGCAAGATTTGGCGAGTTGTTGGGTTTAGGGTTAGGTTTGAGGGTAGTATTAGGATGAAAACAGCGGTTCTGGCTAGATGGGATACTGTTAGATATGTTAATAATGTCCTCAGTTGTATATAATTTGTACAGTTTGTGTTATGCATATGATTAAGCCACAAGAGGGCACCAAAGTGTAAGCTATTGTAAACTCATTCGCGTGTATGTGTGTCCTCTGTAAGCTACCGTAGTTCTCCTCAGTGTTCTCTCAGTGTGTGTATCTCTGTATGAGAGCTGCCCTGACCGTGAGAATGATGTGTCGGCAGCAAGTTAATAAATATGCCTAAAACGGCTAAAGATGATTAATCTCCATCCATCATTTATCTTCCGAATGCATCGCTAGCTGCAACAGTAGTGTAGCACAACTCAACAGGTTATGGGCACAGGAGTTGTTCGGAAGAGTTTTTGTTTTCCACTGGTTAGAAAGTCGCGACGGACAGCGTGCTAACATGGCTGAACAATGGAGGACGTACAATATGCCTCGACTGATGTTCGACGGAGATGAGTCAAAAGTATGAGCTTTGGGAAACTAAAATGTTGGGACATTTTCATTTATCTGGACTAAAAGACACGGTGTTAAAAGAACCGCAGTCAGAAGCTGAGAGAGCAGCGGATGCAAAGAAAAATGCAGACGCATATGCTGAACTCATTTTAATGTTAGATGATAAAAGCCTATCATTAGTTATGAGAGATGCGCCTAACGACGGAAGAAAAGCTCTAGAAATACTGAGAGGATATTATGCAGGGTAGGGAAAGCCCCGTATAATACGTTTATACACCATGTTGACGTCGCTTCAAAAAGCAAACGATGAAAGTGTGATGGACTATATCATCAGAGCAGAGATCGCCATTACGGCACTGCGTAACGCAGGTGAAACATTAGGAAACGGACTTCTAGTGGCTATGGTCTTAAAAAGGACTGCCTGAGAGTTTTAAGCCATTCACAATACACGTGGCGCATACAGATGACAAAATCACGTTTGCTGAGTTCAAGACTAAACTACGCGATTTTGAAGAAACTGAAAAGATAAAAGCTGCTGAGTCGAGCAACAGTGTAATGAAAACTCATGGGAAAGCTGGACGGCGACCCACAAAGACGAACGCACATTAGTGGAGCAAAGATGATGCTGAGATAGTGTGTTTTAAGTGTGGTAACAAAGGTCATCGAGCTAGAGCATTTCGACAGAAAGTGTGGTGTAGTATATGCAGAAGAGACACACACAAAGACGCAACATGTAGGCGTAAGGACATTAAAGACAGAAAAGATGGTGTGAGTAGAGCCTCAGAGGATGTCAAGGACTACGCTTTCAAGATGAGAGACCCGTATCCAGCGGCAGCCAACGTGCAGCATCAAGGAAAATGGTCTAATAGTGGACATGGGGGCTACGTCTCATATCATCACGGACATAACCATGTTCAAGAGTTTCGACAGCACATTCAGGCCTGACATACAGTATCGAGCTGGCAGACGGCACTCGATGCAATGGAATCGCACAGCGGAAAGGAAATGCAGAGGTTTTCCTCATCGACAGCGGGGGAAAGCAACGCAAGTCAGTGTTAAAAGACGCTTTGTTTGTGCCATCATACCCCCAAAACATATTTTCAGTGAAGGCAGCGACCGCAAATGGGGCTACGGTTCTTTTTAAAAAAAACAAAGACACCCTGATAACCAGAGACGGTAACAGATTTAACATACATGTTTACGGCAAGTTATATTATTTGCATACTGGAACTGAATCTAATGATAAGTGTAATGCCTGCCATGACATACAAACATGGCATGAGATCTTAGGTCACTGTAACTATGAAGACATTGTTAAGTTGCAGGGTATTGTCGAAGGTATGGAGATCAAAGGTAAAGCTGGCAGACCCAAACAAGAGTGTGAGGTGTGTATTCAGGGGAAGTTTGCCCAAACCAGAAATCGGGACCCTGATGCCAGAGCAAAGGCACCCTTACAGAGATGGTACACACAGACCTTGCAGGTCCAGTAGCTAATGAATCGATGGACGGTTACAAGTATGTGAAGTCATTCACTGACGACTATTCAAGCGCAGTGTTTGTATACTTCCTAAAGAAGAAAAGTGACACTGTACAGGCTACTGAAAAATTTCTAGTGGATGTATCCCCTTACGGGAAAGTGAGGTGCATAAGATCTGACAACGGAACTGAGTTTACGTGCAATGACTTTCAAGCATTGTTGAGGAAAAACAAAATCAGGCATGAAACGTCAGCTCCATATACCCCGCACCAAAACAGAACTGCAGAGAGAAACTGGCGTACTCTTTTTGAGATGGGTAGGTGCATGTTAGTTAAAAGTGCATTACTAAAGCAACTATGGCACTATGCAATACAAACAGCAGCGGTACGCAACAGATGTTTTAACATGCGTACAGGACAGACCACTTATGAGTTTATAACTGACAAGAAGCCAAATGTGTCAAAAATGCAAAAGTTTGGATCTGTATGCTACACTAACAAGCAGGAAAAAGGAAAATTTGATTCCAGATGTGACCAAGGTCGTTTTGTAGGCTACGACAAGAACAGACCAGCGTACTTGGTGTATCATCCAGATACAAAGCACAAAAACACAGACTAGTAAAATTTGTGAGCAAAGCGGCTGCGGAAAAACAGACACAGACAGGTGAGCAAGATCTAAGTGATGTTTATGTCGGAGTGAAACCCAAGACTGGTGAGACTACAGTAGGGCTGGAACGACACGTCGACGTAGTCGATTACGTCGATTACGTAATTACGTCGATTTGCCGGAAATGCGTCGATGCGTCGCATTGTTTACGTTTTCAAATGAAGGCGGCTTCAGCTCCGACCGGATAATACAAGTGTTATACCAAACAGCCAGAACGTGATCAAAAGTGTGGGAATACTTTAAGCAGAGACCAAATAAAACACATACTGTGTAAAACTGAAATGGCATACAACAGCAGCGCAACATCTGTGCACGATCATCTTAAAAGAAAACAACCTGGAGCTCTCCGACCTCAAAATGACGCGACGGCAGCGTAAGTATTTGAAATTTTACAGTAAGTTTTTATACAACAATAGAATCAATGCAGGCATATATTGTGCTTAATACAGCTGTGTTTACATCTTAGTTTAATATGAGCTGCCTGCGAGACGCCTGACAGACACGACATTGCGTCGCGTCTGGGCAGTAGCCTATGTTGAAACAGTAAATAAAGAGCGGGACATGTTTAACTTTTTATATTAAGAAGTTATGAAATAATAAGTTACTGTTACACTGAGATAGGCATGTGCCCGCGTGCACTGAAAGCCAGCTGGCAGCGCGGAGTTCCCATAGCTTATTTTTTTGCTATGTGCGCAGATATTATAAAAGCTCGTCTCGTTAGGTATTCCTGACATGCGTTTATTTAAAGTAACAGCAGCGTAAACGCCGTTTATAAAATATTAGAAGATCATACTAACTAAATTTGTATTTACCCAAGACTTAAGAAAAGTTAAATGTTAAAGTTGATGCTAAATGAGAATGCAGTAACGTTACTACTGATAGTAATATTATTAACAGTAATAATATAATGGTTACATTTTATAATAAGGGTTCATGAATCACAATGAACTTATTTTTACTTCAGTCTGAACTAATGCTGAGTAAATGCATGTACTAATCATAAACTAATGAAGAGTCATCATTAAGTACAACATGACATGTTTTTTAGTTAATGTATTAATAAACAATGATTTCATGTGAGTCATTTTGTAGTTAATGATGACTCTTCATTAGTTTATGATTAGCACTAGGGCGGGAACAATAAAGAGCGGGACATGTTTTTATATTAATAAGGAGTTATTATTCAGTTTGATTTATTTTTATTTTACTTCTTTAAAATTAATATATTTTATTTGTTTAAGGTGAATAATGCCCCTTTTGCACTGTTTATGTTAGGCTGAATTAATGTTGGACTTGTTTTTATGTGATTTGTTATATTTTCTTTGGCACTGGCACTGTTTGTGTATTTGTTTAATTGAGAAAATGCTTCAATAAAATGTTGGCATTAATAGCAGATGTTACATTTATTATTTGTAAAAAAATCTTTAGACTATTCGATTAATCGAAAAAATAATCGATAGATTAATCGGTTGAAAAAAATAGTCGAAATTTGCAGCTCTACTACACAGAGAAAGAGTACAGAAACTGCTCCAGAGTCAAGTGTACAGAGTAGAAGTACAGATAGTGATAGTCTAAGTGAAGCAACCAGATCTAGTGACTGCAGTCAATCACAAAATGTGACAAATGGTGAACCCGAGAGTAGAAGATATCCGACCAGAGAGAGAAAAACACTGAGTTACTTGGATGACATTGTAACTGAAGACAGTGATAATGATGAGGTGAATATCACAATAGATTATTGCTGCAGAGTGGTGTGTGGCATTCCACAGACTTTTGAGGGAGCAATGAGGTTAGCTAACTTAAAAGAATGGATAAAAGCCATGGATGAAGAAATCCAGTCTCTAAACGAAAACAAAACGTTTACCCCGACGACACTGCCCATCGGCAAGAAAACAGTGGGGGGTAGATGGGTCTACTCTATAAAGACTGATGTAGATGGAAAAGACAAGTATAAAGACAGGTTTGTGGCCAAAGGTTACAACCAGAGAATGGGAATAGACTATGGAGAGACATTTTCGCCAACTGCGGACTTGACAAGTGTAAGAGTCGTGCTACAAAAAGCGGCACAAGAAAATTTACTCCTGCATCAAATGGATGTGAAAACCACATACTTGCATGCTCCCATAGACTATGAAATCTACATCAATCCACCAGAAGGTTACCACGAGAAAGAAGGTATAGTACAAACTAGAGAAGTCACTTTACGGTTTGAAACAATCCGGGCGAAACTGGAATAAGATTTTAAACGATTGTCTTTCAGAGAACGGATTCACACAAAACGCAGCTGACCACTGTGTTTATGGCAAAGAGTCGAAAGGAGAAAAGGTGATCATAATTACATGGGTTGATGATTTAATCATTGCTGCAAGCAATCATGAGAGGCTGAAAGAAGTGAAAGAGATGCTTGCAGAAAAGTTTAAGATGAAAGACTTGGGTAAATTGAAACATTTTCTGGGTATTGACTTTAACCTGTCAGATGGGTGTATAAAAATGACACAGGAAAAATACACTAACAAGATACTACAGTGTTTTAATATGCAAGACTGTAGAATCAGAGAAACACCATGTGAACAGAAATTAGAGTATACAGAAAATGCTGGAGAATAATATGTGTTTGACAAAGGGTCCACATGTATTTATATCTTCTATTTTTGTTACATAGCAACCTGAGTACAAGTGGGGGTAGTAGATATGTTTATAATGTCCTCAGTTGTATATAATGTTGTATAGTTTGTGTTATGCATACGAGTAAGCCACAAGAGGGCACCAAAGTGTAAGCTATTGTAAACGCGTTCGCGTATATGTGTGTCCTCTGTAAGCCACCGTAGTTCTCCTCAGTGTGTGTATCTCTGTATGAGAGCTGCTCCGACCGTGAGAATGATGTGTTGTTGGCAACAAGTTTATAAATATGCCTTAAACGGCTAAAGAAGATTAATCTCCATCCATCATTTATCTTTTGAATGCATCGCTAGCTGCATCAGTAGTGTAGCACCACTCAACAGATACAACTAGATCCCGTGAAATGTTAGGTCTAGGGGTAGGATTAGGAAGAAAACAGCACTCATGCTGCAAGATTTCACAAGATTGCTGTAGCTGTATCCCTTCTAGCCACAACTGATTGTTATCCGTGGACAACAGACCTCCAAATCAGACAGACCAATCAGAATAAAGTATTCCAGAAAAAAAAATATTTTCTTGCACGTACCACTGTCTTCAAGGTGGTCGCGAGCCAGTTCAAACATGCGCAGGTGCATGTTTGTGATGGGGTTGAACGACCCGCATGCCAGCAGCACTACTTTGATTTCCTCTTGCGATGTCATTGATCACATAAAATGTTTCCTGCAGAAAAAAATAACAATGATAACAAGCTAGATATAAATATACAGGTAAAAACTTTAAATTCATGTTAATAAATTAACAACTGCAAGTATATGGACGTTCCTCATTAAAAAAAGGTTGTGTAAAAATTGCAATTACATTACTAACGATATTGTTACCCAAGTAAACAAGAAAAAGGAAACATTTAAAGAAACCCTGAATATTTTCTATTAGTGTCAAAGGTTATAGGCTCATGTAAGTGAAAGTGAAGTGAAAGACCGAGGGTCTAAAATATTAAAAAATGTTTCCATCATAAGATTTAACACCATGTCACAAATGTGCGGTAATAATAGGGCTGGGTAAAAATATCGATTCATCAATGCATTGCAATTATTTGTTCCTCAATTCAATATCGATTCATCAAATCCTATGAATCGATTCAGCCTACCGGCCAGTGGCGGCACTGTGGGTGGGCAAAACTCTAGCGCCCGCCCCCCGAGGTAATTTGATCCGGCCCTTTATGTAGTCTGTGAAAAAGACATCTCTAGAATAAATAAATGTAGAATTAAAATAAATGTAGTTGGACAGCGGGCCCTACAGTTACGAGTTGATGAGCGTGCATCTGTTACAGCATGAGATGCAGAGCGCGAGTCACGTGACTGGCGCGAGCAGCTGTGTCACGTGTTGAGCCGCTCGCGCCCGCATATCAAGACGGGATGACTGACAGGGGTGAGACCACGGACTCTATGGCTGTTTTAACTTCTTGTATTTCCATCTTACAAAACCGCCTTTTCCGACGGTTGTTGTTTGATATGTCGGCTCAATAATGACTTGCTTATCCACAATGACATTAGATGTCTTAATAAAGGAAACGCATTGAAACGATTAGTAACAGTAGTAACGCGTATCTACTGACAAACATACACCTGATTTTACTGCTCTAACGAAATCTAAAAGTGTAATTTCTCTTATTAGAAGCTAGACTAATGTTTGCCAATTATTAAGATGGCTGTTGTAGTTTAAATAGGGGTAGTGAAATAATTAGCTTTGACAAAAACAGCATAAAACAATGTTGTTACATATTGTAAACTTTTTGTTATGTGTACTAAAGTGAGTAAATAAGTCAAATTCTCAATGAGTGTGATATGGCTCTTATTTACCCCTTTTAGGGGTGGGCGGTATGAGCAAAAATTCATATCAAGGTATTTTTCACTCTTCAGCCGGTATAACGGTATTACGGTATGTTGCCATATAAGGGAAAACATTTTGGAGTCACACTGTAGTAAACCTTAGTTAAATTACGGACAAAATTTGTATTTTTAACCTTATGTTACTAATAAGTGAGGGATTGGACATAGACATGATTTTTTATCTTTTCCTTTAAAAGTGCCATTGTGTGGATGGGTGGACTCATCTTCTTATGCATATTGTCACTAATATGGGAAGTATGAAAGTATGGAAATTAGTATGGTCATTTGCTGGTAGGCTATGTGCCTTATTACAATGTTTTACGCTACATCCAACAACTTTAAAGCTGTGTATATCTTGTGTCTGCAAAGAACAAGATTTTCTTTTTGTTGTTAATATGAACATCTGATGGGAGATGCCATCTCACTTTAAATAATTATTAATCCCTGACCGCATTAATGATTGCAGTTTATTAATACAAGTTAGTTATATTAATACATTTATTTATTGCATTTAATTTAATTAACCAGCAGATTTACATTGACAAAAACACTCCACTCATACGTTTTTATGCGTAAATATGCACTATGTATTGTTTAATAGCCTCTCTAATGAATAAATCTGCATTAAGAAAACGAAATTTACCATTAAAGTCTGTTTTTAATGTGTTTGGTACGTTGCTTACGTTATCCGCTAAAGCACTCTGAAAGCGCTATTCATTTAACCGTAACTCCTCAACCATTTGCGCTATCAAAAAAGGAATGGTTCCTAAAAGAAGATAAGTTGCACTTTTTGGCAAATTATGGTTTATTACGGTAATTTCTTGCTTTCCGTCCTCCAATCGCGAGCGCGTGCCGGGCTGATAGCAGGTCTGAGTGAAAAGGGAGTACACCGTTAAACGACTTTGAAGCAGTGAAGTAAAAAAAAGCCTCCTAAATGTGTAACACTGTTGACGCGCTGTTGGTGCTTTGGGACTCGACAACCCGACTGTTTAAGTGGATTTTCAATAAAGCAGTGTTGATTTTGTTCGCTTCTAGGTCCTGTTATGTTTCAGAACCTGGTAATGCTTAGGTAAGCCACGGGCTTGTTTCTCGCCAAACTCGCTGTATACAGATCACAACACCTGAAATATAGTCTTTGGCAGGATTTGCGTGCACTATTATGTGCATCCTCTTAAAAAAATGATGATTAAAAATGGATTGAAGTGCGATCGGAGCTTTTCGTTCTGTGTTTCTGTGGACAGCGCATCTCGTGAACGGAGGTATGACTTTTAAGACTCGGGTAAACTCCCGCGGGGTCTTAAAAAAATAACATTCATAAAGTTAAATTTAAGTCCTAGGCGTTTTAAGGCCAAAGATATAACTTTCTGAGGGTTAGTTTTTGTTTTTTTAATACCCTGCGGGAACCCTGATAGGCTAAGTGCAAAAATAGAATTTAAAATATGTAACCCCGGTATCAACGGTTTTGCAAAATCCATATCATGGCGTGACACAATACCAGTAATTACTATCATACCGATTTATTGCCCACCCCTAACCCCTTTAAATGTAAAGCATCTTACAGTGCACTTATGTTGTTATGCAGTTTTAAAATACAACATATGAACATGTCTGGATGTAGAAAAAGCCTACTTGGACATCTTACAATGCACTAATTTTGTTGTATGCAGTTTGAAAATACATGTTTGTAGAAAAAGCCTATTGTACAATGCACTGATTTTGTTGTTATGCAGTTTAAATATAGGAAAATGTAGTCATAATCACTGATATATCTTCAGCCCCTTATTTGAGATGCTTTTCATGAACTGGCCCCCATGACAAACTAACTGAATAGCCCTGCTCTAGTTAGAGCGTTCAGCGTTGTACAAGACACGCTTAACCAACACACGCTTTACCAAAACAGCAAGATGGCAAACAGCAGCTGCACTCCGTTCAAGCCTGCACCAACAGCTAAAATTAAAATATAGGCTACTCAGGTACTTAATTACTTGTGTATCTACTTATTATTGAATGATATTGAAGCAAACAAATCAATATCGAATCGAAGCCTCAAGAATTGGAATCGAATCGAATTGTGAAATTCCTAACAATACCCAGCCCTAGGTAATAATGTGTCAACCAGCTAAAAACTGTTTAGCTCTTACCAAATCAACACAAACAGACTCTCGTGCTTCCTATTTCAGTTGATGTTGCTGTAAAACTGCCTCACGGACCTTACAGACCTACAGACTTTACTAAACCCACAAACGCAGCGAAATGTTGTTCAGCGACAACACGACCCACCACAAATGTAAAGTTTGTATGAATATTGGATCTTAATGTGACAGATGTAACAGTATTTTCAACAAATGATCAGTGTGCGAGTGGCAGAGTTGCGTAAATCCGGTGAGTGAGTCGTCTCCTCGTATTCAAGAACCTTAACTCTGCGCAACATTTACGCAAAAAGCAATGACGTGCTAGCAGTAGCAAACCAGACCTTAGCATCTTTATTAGATAAACAGTACCGAATAGGGGTGTGACGAGATCTCGTGCGAGATTAAATGTGTCTCGCAAGATTTTTTGTGGAGGTGAAATGCTGGCCCTTTCTCAAATAAAAGACTGCATCCTTCGGAGGTCGCATTTTTAAACTGCATTTACTTCATAAAGACTTATTAGAGAATATTAACAATTATAAAGTTTACTACCGTAATTATTTAGTTAATCGCAACTTGTAATATGCTCACGACTTGCGAATGTAATGCTCAGATAATTAACTGCAATAAACCTTGATGACGTATGCAGCCTGCATATGCGACCTCCGGAGGATGCAGCTTTCTGTTAGAACCTCTTACAGTGCATGCAGGGCTTGACATTAACACTGTTGCGGCTGTGCAGGTAAGACAGCCAATCCCACTAGCCACTTTGGCTGGTTGAATATACTTTTTTTTATTGTAGATTTCTTAAAAGTTATGCGAAATTATAAACAATGCGAACTGATACTGGGAAACTACAACTTCCATGAGCACTCCCTGCACCCAGCGCAACGTACTGAGACCATCTGTTGAGACGCGCGTGTGATCAGCGGACCAAAGCGCCACCGTTTTTACCAGGGAGAGCGCGAGAGCTGATGGATTTGCAAATGCACGAGACGCAGTCTGAGCGCACACACGTACACTTCGGGAAAGATAAAACAAGTGCATGGGAGTGACTGAAGAGATTTAAAGTGCGTGCACACTCTCTGGGCAATAATGCACACATCCTAGTTTTGTCCGAAATCAAAGGAAACCCACCAGTGGAGAGGTTTGCGCACCATTTTAATGTATGTTGTGCAACAACAATGTCCTCTCGACATTTGCCATTAAAAGTCTTACATAACTTTTAACAGAAACCACGATCAAGCATATCAAATTTACTGCTGTTGTTAATAAATATTTAAAGTGTTTATCTAGGGTTTTTGTGTTTATCTTTTCAGTTAACCTTCTACACCCCGCTCCACTTTTAATACATTCATTAGAAGTTTATCTATTTATGCCTTTCTTACACGTTTTTCATGCACCTAGATATATGATATGATCTATACTGATATTACCAGCTAAATAATGTAGTCTTAATTTGGGGGGTCAGTCTGCATTTGAAAGTCATTCTGGATCTAATCTAGCTAAATCACTTACATTTACTCAAATTAAAGTCATTTTAGGATGCCAAAGTCAAGTTTAATCATATAAAATGTATTTTGCCAGCAACTCAATTGTGGCTAGTGAAGATACTGAGTGGCTAGTAACTTTGGAAAACAACTAGCCACTTTGGCTGGTGAGCAAAAAAGTTAATGTCAAGCCCTGAGTGCATGCATTATATTTGTCTTTTACATCGTTTGCTTTTTTGTTTGGGTTTCCAATAATGTTCGTATTGTGGCTAGTGAAGATACTGAGTGGCTAGTAACTTTGGAAAACAACTAGCCACTTTGGCTGGTGAGCAAAGAAGTTAATGTCAAGCCCTGAGTGCATGCATTATATTTGTCTTTTACATCGTTTGCTTTTTTGTTTGGGTTTCCAATAATGTTCGTATTGTGGCTAGTGAAGATACTGAGTGGCTAGTAACTTTGGAAAACAACTAGCCACTTCGGCTGGTGAGCAAAGAAGTTAATGTCAAGTCCTGAGTGCATGCATTATATTTGTCTTTTACATCGTTTGCTTTTTTGTTTGGGTTTCCAATAATGTTCGTTTGTGAACTTGTGTGAAGTCTGAGACGCATTGTGTTTGTCTGTTGATCATTGTCAGAAGTCTCCGCAGATTAAACCCTCACTCAGAGTACATGATTTAATATCTGCATGTTCTTGCTAAAAAATGAAGGTGGCTGTATCATTTCTATTGTAAAGAAATGGACATATATTAAATATTAAAATGGATTTAAACATTATTTGGCTAAAATGAGCATTTCTCTCCATCTAAAGTGAAAGTGAAGATTGTTCGCGAGACGAGTCCACTATCGCCCCCTACAGGCATTTGTTATAATACATACATAATGCTTTTTATTTACAGGACACAAATGTAATGTGTGTGTTAATGTAATGTTGTTTAATGTAACTTGGTTTTAATACTTTATTTGAACAATTTATTATTGCATCTTCGTTATTATGTAATTTTAAAGGCTACTGCTCACTTGGGTCTATTTTTATTACCCAAAATAACAAATTACTGCATTATCAGTTAGCAAAATAATTGTTAGGGACAGTCCTTGATTAGTTAAAACTTTTAAAAATGACGCGATTTCAGTTTCTTATTCATTTATTTTATCACTAGCTACGTTTACATGGACACATTTTGCCTCCATCGGATTAAAATCCTTCCGATTAATAAATCCTATCACAGCGTTTACATGAACACTTAATAATGTGATCGGATTGATGTGCGTGTTTATATGACACAAGATTTACATCAGATTTGATCTTTTTTTTTGACATGCGCACATTGCACAAATATAGTTTCACGCTGCTTCAAGATTTGCTTTGTGCCTCACTGATTATAAAGCAGCAACAAAAACACCCATTCACGTGTGCCCAAAAAGCGTATTTTAGCCTACTTCACGCAGTGCTGCAGAGACCGTTCGCGAGAGCGAGTCCAAACACACGCGTTTGTGGATCAGAGAATAAATCATGGACTGACCGGACAACTAGGGCCCTATAAAATCCGTTTTATTTTTTCCCAAATTCCGTTTTATTTTTTCCCAAATTCCGTTTTCTCCGTTTTAATTTTTGCAAATTCCGTTTTATCCGTTTTAATTTTTGGCAATTATATTTTTTACCCTTTACTTTTATTTTAGTCATAAAAAGAGTGTGCCTTTTAATGTTAATGATTAAAATGTAAATGATTTGGGGGAAAACTGGATAACAGGATTACTTTTAATGACTAAAAGATGCATTTACACACGCACATACACACGCGCGCGCACGCGCACACACAACTCAATTCAATGCATTGTTTTTTTTAGTGTTGTTGCAGGAGGAGGCTACAACAAGGTGTCAACACAGTGGTGCCTTCAGAAGTGCCTTAAACACATCAATCCAGCGGAACGCGATCCATATTTTATACACAATCGCTTGAAATGCATATAACTTTACAAACATACACAGGATAGTGATCTGACTTAGGACAGCATGAGCATGCAGCTCTTTTCACGAGCGAAAGAGAGACAGAGAGCGGCGCCATGACGCAGATGATTATATTTTAAATGCGAGGGATAGTTAGTTTGCCTCAGCTCGCTTGAAATGCATAAAACTGAACAAACATACACAGGATAGTGATCTGACTTAGGACAGCATGAGCGCGCAGCTATTTGCACGTGCGAGCTCAAGAGAGACCGTGAGCGGCGCGATGATGTAGATGATTCTATTTTAAATGCGAGGGATAGTTAGTTTGCCTCAGCTCGCTTGAAATGCATAAAACTGAACAAATACATGAGGATTTGTGTTCGCACTTCGGACAGATGGGTGAGCGCGTGCATGTGAGAGAGGTACAGTGAGTAGGTATGATGACAAAATTTTAAAAACCCCAAAACTCTAAATTTATCACATGACTAGACAGAGCAGACATTCCCATTTGCAAAGAAACAAGGATTGTAAAAATCTGTTGAGTATTGAGAAAGTTATGATATTTTTAATATTAGAAATCAGGGGAAAAAGTTATATATGGATGTCTATTGAATGTGTGTGACCGAAATGCTGCTTATTCACAAGTTTTTGCTTGTAACTTTCTCATTTTATCAGATATTTGCATGAAATTTTAACAGAAGGTAGAATTTTGTTAGTACTTTCAAAATAAATTATAAACATTTACTGTTTTAGTTGGAATGGGCATCAAAATTTAGTTGGAATGTGAATCAGACCCATGGTAACCATGGTTTTTAGAACGATTCCTGCAGTGGACGTTCTGACAGAGCGTTCACTGTAGTCTATTAATAGATACGTGACTACCAAATTTCCGCGGTTTATTTAAATACCTTCTCAACCATAGACTCAGACTACAATGTTTTAGGACCAAGATAAAAGATATTTATTTGGGTCCATCTACCTTTCATTAGAGACCAGAGCTTATTGGAAGCACACCGCCCGGTTGAAAGCGACGCAAATGTTTAAACAGCTGCTGTGAATTAAAAACACCTCCGAGTTGAAAGTTAAAAATATCAAACGCTTCCGGTGGTCGGACTTGACCTATTTATTGTCGTATTTAGTAAAAACATACTACAACCTTGCGGCGAAAAGTGGATATTGCATGACACACATTTAAAAGTACTGCGTGGGCTGAAACAGATTCTTCGACCCAGAAATTCGACGCGCGTGCCCGCGATGTCAGCATTGCTACAGTGAGACAGACATGGATGAGAGAGTGCATGTATCTTTGCGCTCACCGTGAACAGAGTGTTGACTAAACTTCCAAACTAACAGTTCTCCGGTCACATAAAAGTCATGTGAGACCTGCTCGGAACTAAGTGCTTAGCGTCGAATTTCTTATTTTTTTCGCTGACGAAAGCAGAGTCGTGGAGAGCCGCTTCGCCATGGTTTCAGTGTTTTGGAGGAGGTCTGAAACGACGGGAGGGGGCGTGTCGCCCAGATTTACTTCCCCCGGTCTGCATTTCCCACAGACATACGTTCGTCTCCCACACAAAAACATAATTTTATTCAAAATATGTAAAATTCCGCGAAGTTCCGCGTTTATACTAGATTCCGTGTTAATTAGCCAATTCCGCGATTCCGTCCGCGATTCCGTGATCGCGGAAATTATAGGGCCCTAGACAACGCTGTCTTGTATCACTTTATGGGGAATTGGAAGGATAATAGGAACAAGATTAACAAGACAATCACTTCTTGTGACTTCCTTCAACAAAACAAACTCGAGTTATTTGCGTCACATGTCATTACGGCAATTCTACGTCATTGCACGTGTGCATATGCTCCACACTCCCGTCCTGTAGGTGGCGGAAATGCACCTTTCAGTGCGTTTACCAAACGCCATTAAAAAAAGAAAAGATGGCACATGCGCAGAGCATCCCAGTTTCAGTCATCCATCCGATCAAGTGTATACATGTCATTTTGAGCGGATTACAAACGATATAAACCACCCCTAACAAGCGGATTAGATTTTTAATCAGATTGGCACTTTTTAGTCCGATTGAGGTGTTTATATGGAGCATTTTTATTCAGATTGATCATTTAAACGGATTACAAATGTCCATGTAAACGCAGCTACTGAGGATTTCTTAAAAAGTGTAAAAATATCGTCTCGTCCCGTGGATAAAGTGTCTCGTCACACCCCTACTAGTAATAAATAAGACTACACAAATTATTTTTTAATGATCTCTCTAATAGCCTTAATATTGCTGTAAAACCCGTCGCTCTCGGCTACACATACTTTACAAGTAAGCGAGTAAGCTGCCCGGAAAGACCAAAGATATGTGGACCAAAAGTATTTCTTTATTGTACAATAATAACCCATGTATTTTAACAGTATTTAAACAGGTGGACTCCATAAATTATCCATATTGTGAGCAGTCTACTGTGCTTTTAAATAGTTCAATGAAGTTTGGATTTTATTTAGGGGAGAGTAGTGGCGAAAGTACCATTTTTCAGAAAAAACGTGATTTTAAAAGAAAATGTTTTAGACAGAGAATATTTTTGCTGTTGTCAATAACTCACAAGTGTGTAAATAAATATACATGACTATGACATTGTTAACTCTTTCACCGCCATTGACGAGATATCTCGTCAATTAAGAGAAAACGCTTCCCCGCAAATGACGAGATTTTCTGTCTTTCCGCAATACCGCTATTATCCACCAGGTGGCGCCCTTCCGCAACTTTTTAAACCCGGAAGTATTGCCCTATGGCAAGCGGCTGCATGTCCGTGTCTGTTTTAAAGATCGCTCTGAATGGGATCTCTATGAAAAGTCAGTCACAAAAATGGAATTATCTCTGCCTTTTGCTCAAAATGTGGTGTTTTTGCAGAAACCTACCCATATTCAAAAGCTGATTACAAAAGAACCACTGCAGGTAGGATGAAACGGTTTTTTTGTTTGAAAGCAGAGGGTCTGTTCTTTCATTTGGTATATTGTATGTTTACATATTTAAAGAAGAACATTTTCTGGAAGGCATTCAACTTTGGTGAAAATCATGAAAAACGCTGGCTGGCAACTTTTTTAAAAAATGCTGGCGGTGAAAGAGTTAATATGTAACTCCAAACATATTTTGTTATGTGTATTACTCGGAGAGCATTAGAATGAGTAATATCTGCATTTTCACATTTCCATCCAATTGCTAAATAATACAAAATACTCTATGCAATTATATTTAAATTTTTTTCGATTGCTAAACGACAGTGGGCACAACTGGAGTCACATTAGGGCTGGGCGATATGGAGTGAAAATTATCTCTCGATATATTTTGCAATATCTCGATGGTCGGTATATCTCTCGATAGCTTTGCATGGAAAAAACTCTCCCCAAAAAACTACTGCAAAACATGTCAAAATCCACAAGGGCTTTTTTTATTGAAGTGCAAAGAGGTAGTTCACGTAGGAACAAAGTGCTTCTGCAACATTTAAAAAAATATATACAAAAATTCTACTTTAACTATAAAATAAGAAAAGACATATTGTATTCTTTTTATTCAAAAATAAAACAACTCAACTTCAGATATTAAGTTTTTTGGTAGACATTGACAATTCTTAGTATTTTTCTGAAAACCCTCAGGAGATAAGGGTATTTATCCTGGAATAACATAGGTTTTAGGCATTTTAGGTTATGGGTTAATAGGGCCCTATAAAATCCATTTTATTTTTTCCCAAATTCCGTTTTATTTTTTCCCAAATTCCGTTTTCTCTAGGGCTGGGACAACGCGTCGACGTAATCGACGACGTCTACGCAAAAAATACGTCGACGCAAAATATGCGCGTCGATTCGTCAGACCCAAAAAGACGGCGCCGTTGAGTAGTAGCAACGCGAGTGGCTCCAGTCCACGCCGGCTTCACAGCAAGTGTGAGCAGTGCGAAAGCGGCGCATGTTTTTTCAGCGCCCATGTTAACAAGCATGCACCCTGCCGCATGAGGAGCGCGAGCTCGCGGCTCTGTAGCAACAGTGCTGCAATCGTTTCTGCGTGGGTTCTGCTGCGCTGCTCAAGCTCATTTAAAGTGAAAGTGCTTTGTTTATGGTTTAAATGCTCGTGGATTGACGCGAAAGAGTGTCATTTTACCATAAAATCATGAATGTGATGCCAAATGTGTTTTAAACAGAGCAATTTAACAAAAAGCAATGAAATATGTAAAAACACACTGTTGCCAGAAGACTGCGTTTTCATTCACTCTCTGTACAGCAGTAAATGAGTCCTCATCTATCTTAATAAACTTAAGAGAAAGAGATTTAAAGTGTGTCTTGCAGGTTAACCACCACTGTCGATTAATGGGTACATAAATCACTCAAGATATGTGTATAATTTTTAAAATGTCTCAAAAATGGTCTTAAAGACCACTTTTTTTACGTTTTTGGTATTAACGGTTTTTTTAACGCAATTCTGCGATGATGTCACGTTGGGTAGAAGTGAAGAAAGACTCAGCCAGAGCCATAGAGATAGATGAGACATTTATTGCTGTTTAATACTTACGTATATAATTTGGAAATCATATATACATCGTAGGAAATATATAATGTGTTATACTGCAAAGTTACCATGATAATTATTATTTATGATATATGTGGAGATAAATACAACTTTGCAAATCTGGTGATTTGATCCATTCATGTCCTGACCACCAGGCTAGAGATTTTTAAACATCCTTAATCCACACTTACTAGTCTATCAAATAATATCTCAAATATATTGTTTTGTGAAATAAAAGAATGCTTTGTTGTATTGTTTATGCGATTATAACGAATCACACGATCATTTTATACGCAGCAGCAGTCAGCAGCTGCAGCACACTCGGATCCGACCGCATACATACTGTAATAAACAGGCGTTCGGCGGCTTTTTACATCACGACAGACTATGCCATTTGAGGAGGAACCGCTCATTGATCACCGTATTTTTATCAATCCTGTACATGTTTGGACCTGCCGAACACGTTGAGCACTTTTATATACTTTGTTGAGAGAGGCTGCACAGTTTGACCAGCGGGCTGCGGGAACCGGACGCATTTCACGCCGCCAGACGGTGTTAACTCGAAATGTATAACTATTATCAGATCGGCCCACCGGGAAAGTCCCGCACTCCCGATTGCCATTCGCTACTGGCTGTAAGAAAGTGAGTGCGTTTGGGTCACTGGTCCCCGCGAACAGATGTGACGTGCTTCACTCACCTTCAAGGATTAGAGACATGCTGCCAAACCGTTTGTGCTGAAGATCGCATAAAGTTACACCCATTTCAGGCAGGATCATGGACCCCCTCAAGCCAGCATGCACGAGTATGTTAATTGTTTGTTTACTTTCTACACGAAGATATGCTAACGTTATGCTATCTGGCTGTCTGCCTATCTCTCTATACTAGCCTATCCATCTGTCTGTCTGTCTGTCTGTCTGTCTGTCTGTCTGTCTGTCTATCTATTTATCTATCTATCTATCTATAATCTGCGCTATCAGAACTGTACTTTACTCGTCTTTCTATAGTCATTCTCAATGCTCTCAAGGCGGCTTTGGTAAATTCTCCACCCAGCGTGACGTCATACAGTGCGTTGTGTGGGAAAGGAGAATCATTGCAAACCGCTGTACTTTTTCATACTTTTTCGGGTTTTGTGATACCCAACAACATAAAATACAATGGATAACAGTTTAAATGTTTATTATCAACATGCAAATTGCACAAATTCGTTGAAAAATTTTACCTGCAAATCGCCCTTTAATAATGTATGTGCTTCTTAAGTTTAATTGTGTTTATATCTGTCATTACATGGACTAGAACAGCACGAAAACAATGTGGATTAAACAAATCAAGTTATAAAAATTACACTGTGTGACCATCAAAAGGCACATTGAAGAGGTTTTGCTCATAAATGCATGCAAAATAAAGTCATTTGAACTTGAGATTTTTATACTGTTACTAAACAGCACAGAATGAGCTGCAAACGCTTTATGAAATGCTACCTCTGACTAAGAATGCATTATTTTGCACTTGTATAGTCTTATTTTATTTTTAAATTTCAAGAGCAATCAACATATATTGAAATGTTTACATTCAGATATGTAAATCAACATGTATAAATTGCTATTAGTTAATTAATGGGGAGATAATCGATAATCGAATCGAATCGAAGTCGAATCGGACTGATAAAATGAATCGTTAGATTAATCGTTTAAAAAATAATCGTTTATCCCAGCCCTAGTTTTCTCCGTTTTAATTTTTGCAAATTCCGTTTTAATTTTTGGCAATTATATTTTTTACCCTTTACTTTTATTTTAGTCATAAAAAGAGTGTGCCTTTTAATGTTAATGATTAAAATGTAAATGATTTGGGGGAAAAACTGGATAACAGGATTACTTAATGACTATAAAAGATGCATTTACACACGCACATACACACGCGCGCGCACGCGCACACACAACTCAATTCAATGCATTGTTTTTTTTAGTGTTGTTGCAGGAGGCTACAACAAGGTGTCAACGCAGTGGTGCCTTCAGAAGTGCCTTAAACACATCAATCCAGCGGAACGCGATCCATATTTTATACACAATCGCTTGAAATGCATATAACTTTACAAACATACACAGCATAGTGATCTGACTTAGGACAGCATGAGCATGCAGATCTTTCCACGTGCGAGCGAAAGAGAGATAGAGAGCGGCGCCATGATGCAGATGATTATATTTTAAATGCGAGGGATAGTTAGTTTGCCTCAGCTCGCTTGAAATGCATAAAACTGAACAAATACATGAGGATTTGTGTTCGCACTTCGGACAGATGAGAGGTACAGTGAGACAGACATGAATGAGAGAGTGCATGTATCTTTGCGCTCACCGTGAACAGAGTGTTGACTAAACTTCCAAACTAACAGTTCTCCGGTCACATAAAAGTCATGTGAGACCTGCTCGGAACTAAGTGCTTAGCGTCGAATTTCTTAATTTTTTCGCTGACGAAAGCAGAGTCGTGGAGAGCCGCTTCGCCATGGTTTCAGTGTTTTGGAGGAGGTCTGAAACGACGGGAGGGGGCGTGTCGCCCAGATTTACTTCCCCCCGTCTGCATTTCCCCCAGACATACGTTCGTCTCCCACATAAAAACATAATTTTATTCAAAATATGTAAAATTCCGCGAAATTCCGCGTTTATACTAGATTAGAGCTGCAAATTTCGACTATTTTTTCAACCGATTAATCTATCGATTTTTTTTTTTCGATTAATCGAATAGTCTAACGATTTTTTTTTTTACAAATAATAAATGTAACATCTGCTATTAATGCCAACATTTTATTGAAGCATTTTCTCAATTAAACAAATACACAAACAGTGCCAGTGCCAAGGAAAATATAACAAATCACATAAAAACAAGCCCAACATTAATTCAGCCTAACATAAACAGTGCAAAAGGGGCATTATTCACCTTAAACAAATAAAATATATTAATATTAAAGAAGTAAAATAAAAATAAATCAAACTGAATAATAACTGCTTATTAATATAAAAACATGTCCCGCTCTTTATTGTTCCAGCCCTAGTGCTAATCATAAACTAATGAAGAGTCATCATTAACTACAAAATGACTCACATGAAATCATTGTTTATTAATACATTAACTAAAAAACATGTCATGTTGTACTTAATGATGACTCTTCATTAGTTTATGATGATTAGTACATGCATTTACTCAGCATTAGTTCAGACTGAAGTAAAAATAAGTTCATTGTGATTCATGAACCCTTATTATAAAATGTAACCATTATATTATTACTATCAGTAGTAACGTTACTGCATTCTCATTTAGCATCAACTTTAACATTGAACTTTTCTTAAGTCTTGGGTAAATACAAATTTAGTTAGTATGATCTTCTAATATTTTATAAACGGCGTTTACGCTGCTGTTACTTTAAATAAACGCATGTCAGGAATACCTAACGAGACGAGCTTTTATAATATCTGCGCACATAGCAAAAAATAAGCTATGGGAACTCCGCGCTGCCAGCTGGCTTTCAGTGCATGCGGGCACATGCCTATCTCAGTGTAACAGTAACTTATTATTTCATAACTTCTTAATATAAAAAGTTAAACATGTCTCGCTCTTTATTTACTGTTTCAACATACTGCCCAGACGCGATGCAATGTCGTGTCTGTCAGGCGTCTCGCAGCTCGTATTAAACTAAGATGTAAACACAGCTGGATTAAGCACAATATCTGCCTGCATTGATTCAATTATGGTATAAAAACTTACTGTAAAAATTCAAAAACTTACGCTGCCGTCACGTCATTTTGAGGTCGGAGAGCTCCAGGTTGTTTTCTTTTAAGATGATCATGCACAGATGTTGCGCTGCTGTGGTATGCCATTTCAGTTTTACACAGTATGTGTTTTATTTGGTCTCTGCTTAAAGTATTCCCACACTTTTGATCACGTTCTGGCTGTTTGGTATAACACTTGTATTATCCGGTCGGAGCTGAAGCCGCCTTCAGTTGAAAACGTAAACAATGCGACGCATCGACGCATTTCCGGCAAATCGACGTAATTACGTAATCGACGTAATCGACTACGTCGACGCGTCGTTCCAGCCCTATACTAGATTCCGTGTTGATTAGCCAATTCCACGATTCCGTCCGCGATTCCGTGATTGCGGAAATTATAGGGCCCTAGGTTAAATATGAGAGGGGTTAAATATGAGAGAAAACACTGTTGTTGTTATTACACAGAAAACTACAGAACACGTGCGCTTGCACACCGCATCATAGAGAGAGAAAGCTCTCACATCAAGAAAACGTGTGTGTGTGTGTGTGTGTGTGTGTGTGTGTGTGTGTGGGAAGCACTACTGCTAACCTTTGTTTAGTCATGATAAACTAAATAAGTCGCCTTCTCTGTCAGTAACATCTGTGACTGATGACATTTACGCGAAAAAAAAAGTATACGGAGAAACGGACATTAAAGCACTGCCTCGAGAGAGACGCGCGCTGTCGAAGCGCTTCACGCAACGCGCGAGAGAGAGAGGGGTGCGCTGAGCGCTCGCAACAATGAATTTAAGCCGTTTTAAACAGTAAAATATACATGTAAATGGGAATCATGGAAGATCTATTCGTGGTGGCCAGTGTTGATTCCGTGACAGGTGCCGCCATGTTAAATGAGATATCACGCGAAGGGAGGGGGAACAAAAGCAAGGAGGCGGGGGCGAGCACAGCACACAGAGAAGGCAAAGAAGCAAAGTGGCGAAATCAGAATTTAATATAAACATTATATCGATATATACGATATGTCAAAATCCATTTCGAGTAAAAAAAAATGTATCGTTATAGTTTGAATATCGAGATATCGCCCACCCCTAAGTCACATGTGCAAAACTCTAACTACAGTCTGCAAAGCAGCGGTTCATGTGGACCAAACTCTAGTTCGTTTTTAATTGCTTGAACAGTTTTCAAAACTCTACACACTTATCCCATCACTTTAACCACAACCTGCACAACACTGTGGATTTAAAGCACTTTGTTCAAATGCTAACACACTGCTCTCAAAACTGTGAACCACACATTCAAAACAGAAAATATTTCAGCATTGTGCCTAGAGGTCAACCGATTTATCGGCCGCGCCGATTAATTGGCCGATTTTTGGCATATTTTAAAAAATCGTCTTTGGCCGATTTTGCTGCAAAATTAGGCCGATTAATATGCAGGCGCATCTGCGGGCACCTAAGCGTTGTTGTAGAACTCGTGACGCTGCCTCTTGCTGCAGGCAGATCGCTCCCGTCTCGTGTGTGTGCAGCCGTGCCTTGTTCACAAACAGCTTTACTAAATGATGGCGGATCGCGCGAATTAAGCAGCCAGTACAACAGCGCGACGGGCTTATGTCTCGCGGTGCACTGTCCGTGCAAAGATTAGGCTCATTTCATGTGATTAATGAGTGATGATGAGTTTTGTTTGCGTGACAGAGAGAGAAGAGCCGCGCGTGCACGCTTTCTGTCTCCCTGCTTTAATTACTCAAAACAAAACTGACTCGATGGCGAAAGGTCGGAAGACCAAATCATAGCCACAAAGGAAATGTTTTTCGTGTTGTTACAGTAAGACTTTGTTTACAGTTTTGCGCTGCTCAGCCTGGATTAGAACACAGCGCGTCCGATTCGCGAACTGACTCCTTTGAATGGATTCGTTTGAATGAACGGTTGAAACAACAGATCTGTCCTAACACTAAACTCACAAGACGTCACTGTCACCACAATCAGTCACTTATAGCGTCTCAGAAATGAGAATGTAAATGTGTTTAGAAAGATTTGCCCTAAATAACAGTCTCAACTAAAAACCATAGACATTTACTATGTTAACTTTATGATGAATAAATATTTTATCAGGTCTACCAAATAAGGATTTTATCCTACAAAGCAATAAAAGCCATGGTAAAAAACTGATCAAAGATGATGACAGCAGAGTGTCAGGTAATATCTGTGTCTGATAAATGCATGGTGCAGAGGAGGTTGTAAAACTCTTCAGAAAGACCAGTCATATATTTTTAAATACTTTGACTTAAATAGTGACATTTTTGCATTTAAAATATCTGCTAATAATGATGAGAACATTTTGATTATTATGTACATATAGAAAATCGGCCAAACATATCGGCCATCGGCTGCCCTGATTTCTAAAAAATCGGCATCGGCATCGGCCAGAGAAAAAGCATATCGGTCGACCTCTAATTGTGCCTTTCAAACACTGCTGATTACAATTTCAGCTGAAAGGCTAAGCAGGTGTCTTGTTTAGCCCCTCAATTATTTGTTCGAATTACAGTATGTACTTTTAGTTTCTACCTTTTTTTCTCATTACTGTAATTCAGGAAATTACTACAGACTACTGAAGCAAACTGCTAATTTCCATTTACCTTAAAGAATTGAATAATTTCATTTACCTCTAAAAATGTAAATAAATCATGTGAAAGACTGTCACTCTTTTCATTCAAGAAAACATTACTTTGTATGAAGTCACTGAAATTGTTCAAAATGTAAAGATGAAAAGTTTGTATTTTCTGTATTGGTGTTTGATGCTTGTGTTTTTTCTCTCAGTGTGTTCTGAATGACAGTGTGTGTTATCTCAGTGAGGGTTGTGCATAGTGTTTGGCTGCACTGAGCTGTTTTGAGCCATGTGTTAAGAGTTGTGTGGCTTGAAGTGAGTTTTGCAGGTGGTGTGAACTGTTTAGCTCAGGTGACTTTTGGTATTGCAGACTGTAGTTAGAGTTTTGCACATGTAGCTCCAGTTGTGCCCACTGTCATTTAGCAATCGAAAAAAACTGTAAAAGTATTACACAAATTGTTATTCTTTGGAAAAATCTCAAAACTGTGTAGTAATAATCCGCAGCGCTGATTGATTAAACTTCAGCTCAGGGCTGGGTTTCCCGATAACAATTGAACTTAGCACTTAAGAGCGCTTTCTACGAGCTACTTAACGAACATTCGTTGTTCATTTACGTGCGTTTCCCAAAGATGCACGTATAACGATCGCTTGCAGCTGGGTTTTGCTATACGAGTCGCTATCCGTTTGTCAAGCGCTGAAATGTCACCAATAGAATGACTCAAATTTGTAGCACAAGCTTGTTTAGGCTAATGATCTTCAGCTGATGTGCACTAATATTTTTTATAATATTTTTCATTATTGTTCAATGGCTTTTTAAATGTTTTAAAATTGTTCTAAATGAAATATTTTTTTCCGTATTTATTTAGGACTCATCCCACTGCGAAATGCCTTCTGCATTTTATATTATAGTTTAGATTATTATTATTATTTGTTGTTGTTTATTATCTATGTTTATTTATTATTATGGATTATTGCAATGTACCGTAAATATTTATTTGGTTTCTTTAATCAGATGCCATACCCTTCAAAAAAAATTTTTTTTTACTGTAGCCAGATGAATTACAGCAGAAATTGGTAGGAACAATTATCAATTTGCTAGTACCAACTTTTACCAAAATTGTACTAAATACGTTTGCCTTTGTTAATGTTTAGTCATTTAAATTTTATTTTTCATTTGAATATTAAAATATATTATATTAAAGTAATTTAAACAAATAAGCAAAGAAACCCCCAATAAATAAATCTAGCCTACATTATCGTCATTGCAGGAGTGTAATTTGCTGGTTGTCCTGCAGGTGACCTTGTAACACTTGTCTTACGATGCACTTATGAATTAACGATTACTCCAGACCACTCGCAGATCTACGATGATTTTTAAGTGCTACTTAAGCTACAAAGCTTTTGGGAAACGGCCCGTAATTCTAAGATGATTTGTACGATCGTTTTTACGATCTACTTAGCCTTACGATGCTTTTGGGAAACCCGGCCCAGGTCTGAGTTTTATGAATGTCAGTTCTTCACAGACTCAATCAATCATTTTTTAAAATCTTGGTTGTATAATAGAACCTTCCGTGTTAGAATAGAAAGGGCCATGTATTGTTGTTATAAAATAAGAAGCACATACGGTGTGTGAAATATCATGTTGTAGCAATAATTTGTACTTACGGAAAAGATTAAAGTAACCTGTTCAAGATGCGTCCCATCACAAATGCTGATTGTCAGATAATGCATGGATTTCACAAATACACTTAATAATTAAAATATTAGCCTACATGAATTAAAAATGTTTCGGTTTTTTTTGCTTTACAATCAATAAAAACTTTACAATCAATAAAAACATGCAGATTCATTTGATAAAATAATGCATTTCCAGTGTTTCCCATACATAGGCTCTACTTGGGCGGTGCGTCCAGGTAAATTGCGCCCCGCCCAGGAAAAAAAACTTTACGAATTTCCGTATTTTCTGAACTGGACTGGATGACCCGTGTTTTGTTGAGAGAGAGAGAGAGAGAGAGAGAGAGAGAGAGAGAGAGAGAGAGAGAGGTGGGGGTCAGGTGACCGTGAAGATGATGTACGCGTCATAAACTCATCATCCAGCGCAGCAAACTGGATCAACTGCAGCACATACGGAGCAGCCAGGGAACTACACTCACTGCGACCAAAATGGTCGCATATGCTTATGTGCATATGTGTTTATAGCATCCAAGTTGGCTTCATTTTGCGTGCAAGCACGTTGTGTCTCTCCCGTTGAGTGTCCGTTCACGTGCTCTCTGTTTCTCAATGAATTTGGGTGCGACGCGAACTTAGCAACCTCAGTGTCACATAGTATCCTTTCATGTTTCTGAACTTGAGCAGAGTTTTACCATTAGAGGTCTTTCTTCACTGAGGACGCGGGACCCGTACGGTTCCGGGTTTATATTTTAAATGGTCAGTCGGGTCCGGGTCGGTAATAGTTCATTACTTCGGGTCCCAAGTCTGATTAATATTGTGTGTAAAACCCGAGTCCATCGGAGAACGGCCGCGAGCGCTACCGCGCTAAAGCTCGAGTGCTGTTTCAGACCACGCGCCGCTTCATTTTCTTTATCCCATTTTTTAATAATCTTACTATTAATAGACCATTTACTAAAATCTAAACAGTTTGCACAGAGATTGTAGCAAAAAGCAGTGCTAATACTGAACGAGCAAAGCTCTAGCTGACTCAGGATATAAGAAACGCAAAGCTGTAATGTAAAGTCTGTCATCGGGACAGCAAGTAGACTTTTAAATCTGAAATAATTAGTGGATTAAGCTTTTTTTAATCGGCAAAAGAGAAATAGAAAGCAGAAGCAGTAAAAGTGCCTAATAGAAATTATTACCATTATAACATCAGTCACATTTATAATCTATAGACCTGCACTGTCTATTAATAGGCTATATACATATTGTATATATTGAGTTTGATAAAAGGGGTCATCAAATTACTTCATATATCAGTGCAAAAACATTAAGTGTTTTCGTGGTGCTTTGACAAACAGTGTCAGCTTTGTTTATGGCAAAGAAAGTTTGGGGTGGTTAGATTAAAGGCGGAGTCCACGATGTTTGAAAAACGCGTTGGAAAAGGAGACGGGCCGACTACCAAAACACACTTATAGCCAATCAAATCAAATCAAATGCCGGGTTGCGTATGTGTGGGGCGGGTCTATCAACAGAAGGTCCAGATTCTATTGGGGTAGGGGCGTGTTTGTTTAGGTGATTTCAAATATCAACATTGGCTTTCAAACATCATGGACTCCGCCTTTAATGAACTATAATGTAGGGGTGTGCCGGTTTCAGAATTGGTGATGACGGTTATGACGTGAGTCAAATGTGACGGTTCACATAACCGTCAATGGGGGGCGTTTTGCTCGTTTAAATGCTCGTGGATTGACGCAAAAGTGTCATTTTACCATAAAATCATGAATGTGATGCCAAGTGTGTTTTAAACAGTAATAACTTTGAACAATTTAACAGAAAGCAATGAAATATAAAAAAAACACTGTTGCCGGAAGACTGCGCGTCACTCTCTGCCGTGCCCAGCATAAATTAATCCTCTATCTATCATCCATTTTAATAATCTTCAGAGAAACAGATTTGTGCATTGGGCTTTTTATGTCTGTAATTGTGTCTATATCTGTCATTACACGGACCAGAAAAGCACGAAAACAATGTGGATTAAAAGCGTATTGAAGAGGTTTTGCTCATAAATGCAGGTAAAAGAAAGTAATGTGAACTTGAGATTGTTATTAAACGCAGCCGGTGTAAAAGCACAATGGCCACGCGCAGCAAACGCTCTCCGCAGACGCGCTGCACAGTGCTCACCTGGCGTTTGAATAAACTAGACACTGATTAGCTACTTGCTCTACGTTTCTTTAAAATGAACAGCAAGACAACTAGCAGTGAATGTGCGTTCAAGAGAGTTAGTAAATTAGCATGGGAGGATTTTAACTTGAAAAGCGGAGTGTTCTGACGCCTTTCCGCGGTTAAAACAACATTCCTTCTCAAGGTCATTCATGTTTATTTGATGCTATAAATTAACTAGAAGGAAGAGATTATTTGAAAGGTGAGACTTTGTTTAATATGTTTAATCTCAAAAGTAACTGAAAAGCCCATTGTCAGTGTCTGCTCCGCTCTGTATTTTTCACTGCGTGAGAACGTGAGGGGGCGTGTAACACAGACTGTTAACAGTTGTTTTTAATTAGTATCTAAAAATTCTTTATGATAAAAAATGTTTAAAAAAATATTTTAATAACACTGTTTTGGCGGTTATAGAGTTCTAATGACGGTGTTCAACTATAACCGTCGGTCTCACGGTTATATAATGACCGTCACACCCCTACTATAATGTGAAATTAATATTAATGTTTAATAAATCAAAGTATTGTGTTGTGTCACACATTATTAGTTCTTTGTCACATGTATAGTAGACCATTTTTTGTCAGTGGATAATGATTGCCCTTTTCACCAGCTACCACCACAAGTAAATTTCAGATCTATGGGAAACACTGATTTCCAAAACAAATATAGAAATAAATACAGTGAATTAATAAAATAATTTAATAGAAAAAGAGACCGAATTAACCACTGATGATAGCCCACTATAGTTCATTTACTTATTGCAGTTCAGTGTTAGTAATTGGCCTAGTTTTAGTATACAGTTGATCTGGCCTCTGTTACACCAGGTTGGATTTCATGTTTACTCAAAGCTGTGAAATATTTCAACCCCTTACTTATTGTTGAGGTATTTACTTAATAATTGGGACACCTACAATGGGGTTGGTGTGCTATTACTGCTCCTATTTTAACATGATACAGAGATGCGGTATTTTCCTTAAGCTACTAAAGTAATATATTTAATCTTAGTAACGTTAGAGAAAAACTATAATTTGCTGCCCATTTATGATTCGCTGCGCATGCATGTAATCTTTAAACACTTATTTCATCATGAATGATCAGAAATGAATTGCTCTGGCCTGACTCAGTTCATCATTGATTGGGTAAGAACTAGAGCCTGACCGATAAAGGATTTTGAAGGCCGATACCGATACAAATGTTTGTTGGTTTTAAAAACCGATAATCCGATATATTGGCCGATAATTTGTTTTTTCAGAAACGCGCAACAAAACATTAACAGATTTCCCTAACAGACTGCTGCTACAGCCACAACTATTACTTCTATTATTATTACTGACCGTAATAATTACAAAAAATAATGATGACATTATTACTATCATCATCATTTATATTAAACAAGATAAAGGTCACTCCTAAATGTTTGTGTGCGTGTGTAATAATTAGTCCCTATATTGCCTCCCCGAATACAAGACGACCCCCCCATTTTCCAAACGTATTTTTGGGTTTTCACCAGAAAATAATTTTATTATCTCTCTCTCTTTCTCTGCATCTCACGCATTCACCCCTCTCTCTCTCTCTCTCCCTGCCTCTCTCGCGCACGCACGCACCTCTCTCTCTCTCTCTCGGGAAGTTTTAGTTAACCGTAAACGTGCTGCGTTTTAATTCAGTTAAACACATGTTGCTGCTCTAATTTTAAATGCATATTGGAAGGGAGAGCTGTTTTTTTCTTAATGGGTTGCTTTTCAGACATTATTTCAGATGAATTCCGTTGTGCTTTCCCCCCGTGAATTTTTCTATATCGCGAATATAAGACGACCCCCTATTACCTATTTTTAGGACAAAAAACCTTGTCTTATATTCCGGTATACTACAGCTTGCTTATCCCTTTTTAAATTCTTTCCATCAAGCTACATCAAACCATTTTCAATCATCAGTTGCTGCCTGCCTTCTAAAACCTACTATTTAGTGATCTAAATCCATTATGTGACTCGTTAATGCTGCGGCTGAATGACAGTCTGCAACGCACACTTGGCGTCAGCGAATTTCACACACGCGTAAAAGAAAAGCGAACTTTTATGCACAAGCTACTTTGATACTTTTTCTCTATGTCTAAATGTTCACTCCCCGCAAGTCTAACTTTCATTTTACAATGCAGGGACTGTAACCAGAGATATGCTAGTTATAAATAATACAGTAATCATTACTTTATTTAGGCAGAATAAGTTTGTTGTGGTTTCCAAGCTCGTTAACGTTAGCGGTCTTCCACTGATAGTGACATTAGCTACTGTAGTCTATGATGAGCCATAATTTAGCAAAGAAAAACGTCACACTGCAAATTGTAAAACATTCATTTTCAATATAACAGGCTACGGAGAGATGATACATCTCATTGCTTTAACTGTCACGCTATTAAAGAAATACTTCAGTCGCATTGTTAAAAGTTAAAAGGACAGTCAGTCAACGTATCATTACTAGGTAATTCCGCTTCACTCTTATTTAACAGCAGCAAAACTGGACATGATAGTCACAAATTTTGTCATGCTTATTTGAGTTAAGAGAACTGATTGGGATGTTCTTTTAATTGTTATTCAAGCAATGCATGTCTCGTGGCCAACTCACCATCAACTAAACCGCTGTCGTCTCTGCCCTGGTCTGGCTGAAATCAGCAGGCTGCAGGATGTGTGACGCGTTATACACGAGTATTGCCTACAGGGTAGTTGTAAAGTGCCCTCTGGTGGACAATCTATACAATGGCAACACTCATGACATGGTTGAAGGCTGTTGCGTCCGTGTTTTTTTATTTATTTTTTTTATATTCGTTTATCGGCCATTATAAATGCCGATACCGATAGTTTGGAAAATGCCTAATATCGGCAGATAATATTGGCCTGCCGATATATCGGTCGGGCTCTAGTAAGAAAGGTTCAAACCTACTGGCTGTGGAAATTGATGGGAAGGGCTCATTATACCACTAGCAAACGCAGCAAAACAACGCTCGCTCTGTGCAACCAAAACGCCGTTATTTACGGCGTCATATGGCAAGACAAACGGCGTCACAAAATGGCGTCATTGATCAGATTATAAACCGCAGTTAATAACGGCGTTGTTGCCGATTTTCATGCATTTTTTACGGGGTTTGGAATCCCGACGGCGTATTTTGCGGTGCAAATTCTGCTTTAAGCACCGCTAAATACGACGTTTTGAAGGAAACGCGATTCATTTATAGCGTAAATGTGACCCCTTTCGCTTGCCATACAGGGTGGGGTCTAATCATGTAAGGGGAGTGGCCAAAGCACGCTATAAGTACAGGACAAACATATTATGAGAGGGTATTGCAACTAGTGCTGCCACTAACGACTAATTTTCTAACGACTAATCTTTCGACTAATTTTTCGAATAGTCGACTATTCTAAACGACTAATTAAAAAAAACTCAAGTGTTTGTTATTTCATTGTGTCCATTTTATTTTGAACCCACCGGTGTCATAAACAATATGAATAACTTAAATGTTACCAAATAAAAAATTACAATGTAAACAATATAAATAATAATAAAAACTTCCAGTGCAAAGTAGATGCTTAACATAAATATGAAATGTTTCACTTCTACTCTTTGATCTTATATTGCATTTTAACACAACTGAATGCTATTTTACATATTATCTGTTCTGTTGTAGCCTATAAAATAGTGACTAAACATGACCCATCACCTCGTTTTTTATCCAACCAGCTGTTCCTTTAACTGCTGCTAAAATCCTGATTTAGATATGCAAAAATCACCATACATTTACATTGTAGCTTTACTGCTGTTGCTCTTCTCATAATTGTTGTTGTGTTTTGAGCCATTTCTTGATTTTAAATGCGAGTGATATAGCGCAGACAATTCGGTGCAAATTCAGAAATATAAGAAAATACACTGTTGTTGTTACATAGACTACAGAACACGGCATACAGCATCATAGGGAGGGAGAAAGCTCGCACACAGACTCACACTACTGCTAATCTTTCTTCAACGTTACCGTGGAAGGCACGCGACGTTCTCCTTTGTTTGGCAGCATTGCCACCAACGGCACTCTGGCGGCGGTGGTTTGCTGCCGAGAACACAGTTATTCGATATATCTCGGAGTCCATAAGATACATGGTCCTTCACTCGAGGAGCGAAGCTCAAAATCCTTGTAAAAATCTGCCGGAACGCGTGTAAGGGACGCGATCCTTGCGTCCCTCACAAGTGCGACGATCTACGGCGAGACGCTTCAGTTACGGTGAAGAGAAAGAATCTGAGTATTTCTTCTTCTTCTTCTTTTTATTGGCGGTTGGCATACCAATTTGGTGCATTACCCCCACTAACTTTTTGGGGTGTGGAGCTTCAATGCGGATTTATACTAACATTCATGTTATTTAAAAAAAAAAAAAAAAAAACTTAAATTCGATCAAATAGATCTGTTTCTTTAAGGTATCTCGTGATAGCTGGCCATGCTGATGGTTTTGATGTAGAAAAGGAAAGTAAATCCTCTACTGATAAATGTGTGTAACCTAATTCTTTAACTTGTTCTAACAGTATGTTTCGTTCTATTCTGTATGCTTCACATTCTATTAATACATGGTCTACTGTTTCTCTCCTGTCACAATTAATGCATAGTCCTGTTAGGTGTTTCCCTAAATGACTGAGATTATGGTTAAGACCTGTATGTCCAATTCTTAGTCTTGTGATAACAGATTCCCCCCTTCGTTTCCAACTACCCTGCCTCCTTGTTTCCACTTGTTTCTGTATTTTATATTTTATTTTATATATTTTCCCATTGTTCTTGCCATAGCCTATTGATTCTCGTTTTAATGACGCATTTAATTTCCACTTTACTGGAACTGTCCATTGTATGTCTGACTTAAGAATCTTTTGGCCAAACGATCAGCTTCTCCATTACCCTCTATTCCAACGTGAGATGGGACCCACATAAAACACTAGAGATCGACCGATATATCTGTTTTCCGATATTTTCCCCGATATTAGAGCATTTTCCGATGATCGGATATCGGGTTTGTAATATCGGATTGACCGATAAACGAGAGAATTGAGAATTGCGCGCTGGACACATCTGAGGAGAGGAGCTCACAGCAGCAGCAGCGTGCACAGCAGATATGACGGCGGAGTGACGCGACTTCATTAAAAGGACTTTGAGTATACTTACTTTGCATCTGAGGCATTTATAACACATCTTCTTTGTGCATTAATGTATGTTATGTTAAAAAAGTTGATATATTAAAAGCAATGTATGCAGTTTGTCCAAGAATAGAGACGAACTCACAAAATCACGTGCTGTTCACTTACCGGGGTTAAAGGCTGAAGCTTTTAACAAGATTTACCCAAAGTTATATTAACATTTACCAGATAAACATTATTTTGCTAAAATATCTATATAAATGTCTTTGGATATTAATTAATTATTTATTACCTCCGCAAGCGGTCACAGTTTGATACAGTTAATGCGTGATACAGTAAATGCATAGATAACAGCGCTGTCAACCGCCATTTCATAAGCTATAACATCAAAATATTAATTATTCTGACATCAAATAACATTACCAGTTAAGAAATTAAGTGATAAGCCGTTTTGTTTGTAACTTTCCTGAATGTAGTATTTCAGTCAGTGATATTATTTTGTAAAACCTCTTTGCCAACTACTTGTTGGATGCTGATGGCTACATGTTGCTGGTCAAAACAACCATATTATTCCAAAAAAGGCACTTAATCCACCTGTTTTACTCTATAAACTATGTATAACAAGCAGTCAACTCCGCTATAGTTTTCTCTCTCTCCCGCTGCCAACCGCTGCCGAACTTTGGATCAGTCCATTTCTGACGAAATGATAGGGGTGTTTGGAATGGTCCATGTATTGGGAATATAGTTTCTACATTATTCATTAAATTAATATTATTCTTCACTCTTTCAGACCCCTCTATTTATTACTTTATATGCAAAGAGGGAGTGATTGTGATGATGATTATTATTATTATAAGGGTTTGTTCAGTTCAGTAGTGTAGTAGTAATTATTATGTCAAAAACAGAAGTATAACAGTAAATAAAAATCGGTTTAGCATATCGGTTATCGGGCACATAAGCATCCAAATATTTGTTATTGGCATCGGTTTTAAAAAATGAGTATCGGTCGATCTCTATAAAACACACTGTAATATTAAGATTTTTTAATCTATATAGACTATGAAAGATTTCATAAATCAGGTCAGGTCTACAATCAGATTTGCAATTTGCAATACTTGTTGATGCCATTGAGTCTGAACATATAATATATTGATTAGGCCCAACATCCTCTATCCATGTAAGTGCTAGTAAAATAGCTAAAAGCTCCACAGTGTACACTGCTAAATGGTCTGAAGTTCTTTTTAAAATTGAATTCTGAAAATGTGGTATGTATACTGCTGCCCCCGTCTTTCCTGTACTTGGGTGTTTTGATCCATCTGTAAATTTTGAATACTATTATTATAATTGTAATCAGAGGTGGAAAGAGTAATAAAATATTGTGCTAAAGTAAAAGTAAAGTTACTGGTCTAAAAATCTACTCAGGTAAAATTAAAAAGTAAGTCATTTTAACTTTACTCAGAGTAAAAGTTACTTTTTTTTACAGCGGGGAGAGGTGGAGGATTCTAGTATAGTTCAAAAACGACAAGGGAATATAAATCTCAAACTAGTTGCTTTTAATTGTAGGAACATCTTTACAATTAAAGTGCAATAACAAAAAGTTAATAAAATAAGAATTTATGGAATTGTTTAATGATTTTTACATGCGAGTTATGCACTTTTGAAGGTGGTCAGAATCTAGTAAATACAATCACTATAGTAAGGTTGTAATTGATGTATTGCTGGTAACGTACATTATTTTATTAAACAATATATAGTTTAAATGAGCATATAATGAGATGAGTGCCATGTTTATATACACTTTTGACTAGGGTTGGGTACCGAAACGCGGTGCCATTATATGGCCGGTACCTACCGGACCGAATCAGAACACGAATTTCGGTGCCTCTTAAATGCATGAACGGTCGACTGAAATATTTTGCTCTCTGTAGCACAAAAAGCATAATCACACCAGCACAGCACAAATGCTAATTAAATTATACTGCACTCATATGGTGTAAATAATTTCCTGACTTACAAAATTCACGTTAATGTGAAAGTCAGAAAGCTTTGATAATACATAGGATTCAAGTTTGATTTATTTGCTTAACTTAGGTAAGGTTGTTCATATATTTCTTTCTTGTAGTTTTTGATTAAAAAAACAATCATTTGTTTTGAAAAATCAAAAGGATCTTTAGATTTATTTATGTTATAGGTCCGTTCCCGTCTATTCGTTTTTGTTAAATGTTATGTTTAATATAAGCGAGCCATTTTACTCATTCATTGTTGTTCTGTTTTAATAAAAAATAATAATGAACAAATAAGCATTCGTAGTAGGCCTAATGAAAAATTATGTCTTTTATTTATTTAAGTTTTAACACAGATATTATTCTTCAAATTCGTTTTATTAATAAACAAGCTGTTTAATATAAGCAAGTTTGTCATTGGAGCTACTTTTTAATTGGGGTTGAGTTTTTCGTTAAGAGTAATAATGAACAAAAAAATGTAAAATAATTTTATTAATAAATGGAAATATTAAATAATCTAATGTTAAAGATTAAATGTAGTAACTTTTGAACTTCTTTGCCAAATATATTTTCGTTTAAAATATGCGCTTTGTTTAATGAGTTTAAAATGTGAAAAAAATCCTCATATGCACATCCCTAATAATACAAATCGAAGACATTTTTGTTTGAACATATGTCCAGGTTATTTTTATATTCGGACTTAAAAGAACAATTTGGAAAATTAGATCCTCAGAGGAGCGCGTGAATGCCGCAATTGCTCTGACGGCAGCTTATTTTGCTAATATGGTAACATTTCTTCAGAAGAATTGCTAAAACGTATTACCTCACTAATGTTTTTATTAGTACTTCGGCTGATATTGGCCTGAGATGGGCCGCGGCAGTCACGGGTGTCAAGTTCATCGGAGACAAGCAGAAAGCATCAAGACGTGAATGGTTTCACAAGCTGATAAGAAAATATTTGCCGTTTTGCGCCATTGAAAGGCACTTCACGAAGAGAATGTCGCATGAACAGTCGATCCAAATAAAGAGAAAAAGACGCTGTATTTTATTGCTCTATTTGCCAAGTGTGTTTAATTAGCCACACTATGACACAATTGCGCAACTTTCTCTAGAGTTCATGTCAAGAGATCTGATCTTCAAAGGGAATAGGACAAAGGGAGGATCACTTTCGATTAGAACTCGCCCTTTATCTTTTTGTGAGCGGCACCCGCGTAGGCTAACTGCCAGCTCAACCAAACGGTTGAGCACATTTTGAGTCCCTAAATTTTATTGAGAGGAGTACCTAACTTAACTCAAGCTGATTGAGCCATCTCTACTATTTGTGTAAGATATGTTTTGCCAAAAAAAAAATCCACTAGATATCAATGTGTCAATCAACAGCACTTGTCACAACACATCTTGTTATGTGGATTTTAGAAAGAAAAAAATCACTTCTGTTATATGAACTGCTCTTGTTGAAATTTTGCAAGTGAAGCATATTTTTTTTGACATATTACACTGTAAGAGCCCTAACTTTACAATTATGTTACTTGGTGCCATGAAAAAACTTTTGTATGTTTTTAATAATTTTTCAAAAACATGCTCAACCAAACGGTTGATTTGTCACTTAATGGTAAAAGTAGAAAAGCAAGGGTAATGTTTTCAGATCATCCATTTCTGCAGTCAGAGTGTACTATTTGCTATGAAATATACATTTCTGATCATTCACAGCTATGAATATGACACAGCTATTGTTATTTCTTATTTATTATATTGAGATCATTTCTTAAGTATGTATTTTTGCCACTTCTGGATATTTTTTTGAAATAACTATAATGAATTCATATAATTAATGTATGGAAATCATAATTACTCATTAATTAATCAATAATTACTTCTTAAATGATGTTTTAAATTGTTTGAAGGATTGTTTGCAACGTTGGCTTACTCTACACAGCATTGCTGGTTTACAAAGAAATGTTAAAGGGGCCATGTCACCAGACTTTTTAAAGATGTCAAATAAATCTTTGGTGTCCCCAGAGCACATATGTGATGTTTTAGCTCAAAATATCATATAGATAATTTATTATAGTATGTTAAAATTGCCACTTTGTAGGTGTGAGCAAAATGTGCCGTTTTGGGTGTGTCCTTTAAAATGCAAATTAGCGGAAAAAGTGCAAACACCGATCACAATGATGGTGGTTTGTTGAAATTGAAACCTAGTTGTGCTGTGAATTATTTTCTCTGTCTCTCCCTCTCTGGATTAAAACACTGGAAATGGCAGTGCTGTGGTTGGAAACTGCAAATTAAGGGGTGGTATTATTATAATAAGGGCTCCTTCTGACATCACAAGGGGAGCCAAATTTCAATTACCTATTTTTTCACATGCTTGTAGAGAATGGTTTACCAAAACTAAGTTACTGGGTTGATCTTTCTCACATTTTCTAGGTTGATAGAAGCACTGGGGACCCAATCATAGCACTTAAACATGGAAAATCTCAGATTTTCATGCCATGACCCCTTTAATTTATCTAAAAAAAGACAAAAAAAATATGTTGCACTACCAAACTTGACAGTGTGTTTCTTAAATCATAAAATACTAAAATGCTATTTTATTACTATCTTTGGCCTTCTTTTATTTTAGGTTTTAAATGCAGAAAGTCCTTATTTTTGTTACTTTTGGTCATTTTTATTGCAAAAAACATGAAAACATTTCATGTCCTGCGTTAAAATGAAAACCTGAAATATTTTAATATGTTATACTTTAATAAATAAAGAAGATTTAATATACAAAACCATTTTATTTTGATTATGTTTGTAAAAAATTAGTATTATAGTTCATATTTTCTAATTTCCATAGAATGTGTTTGAATTCCTTTAAGTGACATATCAACCGTTTGGTAGAGGCCGATTTTTTTAAAATGATGGGATGTGTTGAAAAAAAATACATTGATTGTGTTAAGTGGTGACATAAGGATATAAGAAATGCAAACAAAATTTTTTTCAAATGCCTTTTTCTTGGTGTGGCAGTTAAAGGGTTAACCAATCATTGAACAGATTATTAACAACCAATCATAGAACATTTTTCTGAGCTCAAAGTGGAGTGTTGAGAAGATTTTATTTAATTCACAAATCAAAAATCTCATAAAGAAGAAATCAAGAATGTAGGTCTTAAAAGATGATGGTGCTTTAGGCAAATCATTAATAAACAAATTATGACAGAGAAGAATTTTCATTGTGTTTTATGCTGTACTTTCATCTACCATCTTTTTGTGACTATTTTTTTTAAAGTACCGCTTTAGGCACCAGAACCGTTTTAAAAGTATCGATTTGGCACTGGTATCGAAAAAACCCCAAACAATACCCATCCCTACTTTTGACACGTTTATGGTCCTCTAGCTTCCCTGACCTGGGTACCTGATGTCAGACCTTTATTCTTCTTCTCCTCTCCTCTCTCTCTCTCCCCCTCTCTCCAATGTCTAATGACCTGCGCATTCTCGAGGACGTTCTGAAGTTGTGTTTGACTTGACGCGAAGCTGCTAGACCTCGTAAGATAATCCGCATGGTATTAAAAATGCTTCGTACAAATGAGCGGTAAAAACCCGGTCGGCAATTTCGTACTGAAGAGCATGAATCCTACCTTTCATAGGAATGAAACACTCGCTTCGCGTCAGTGGAAAGTGGTCACTTAAATATGACCAGGGTAGTGGTTTCTTTCATAAGATTTGAACTGAGGCGGGTCTGCATTAGCGCGTGCCTGTCTCGTCCATCTCCATGGTTCTTTTTGCGCGTTCCCCCGCCCATCAATCATCCATTGCGCGTCTTTATCACCTTGCTTTTTGATATTATTTTACTCAGTAACGGATATGATTTAAAATGTAGCGAAGTACAATACTTTAAATAAAACATACTTAAGTAAAAGTACAGATTTTAAAAACTACTCAAAAAAGTAAAAGTACACAAAAAAACTACTCAATTACATTAACGTGAGTAAATCATGTAATTCGTTACTTTCCACCTCTGGTTGATACCTAGATACTGTTTGTTTTACCAAATCATTAATCACACCATATTGTTCATATTGTTTTTAACATCTTTGCGATTTCTAGGTCCACAACTGGAGATGAAATTATCCAAGGAGGAATAGCAGGTAACGCCACTGTCCAGCTGTAGTTTAATTCAACAAGTCCCAGTTTCTCAGCTTGACGATATCATCGTCCATCGTGATGGTTGACTGACATCACGATGGAGAGACACCATCGTGATGCCACGCCCCCACCCCACTCAGCTGCGAGTCGACATACACTAACTCTCTTCTATAGAACATAAAATCTTTGCGGGATTTGCTCTATAAATTAAATTGAAAATATAACTAATGCGTATATTCTATTTTAAATACTGTAGTCTATGCCTGAGACGTGACGTGTGTTAGTCTGTGAAAATATCCTGTCAGGCATTTGATCTTGACATTGCAAGAATCTTGTCTTTTTACATGTTTTACATTTAACTTAAAATATTTAATTTTGTACAAGAAAACAGCCCATATTAATCATTTATTAGTAGCCTGTTGTATTGGCTCGGGAGATCGTGCCCATTGTTACATACAGGGCTCGAAATTGCGACCATTTTGGCCAAATTTAATCTGTGCGACCTTAAAATATATTTGGGAGCATTTGTGTGACTGCCCATTTTGTTGTGACGCGAGTTGATTTTGATCCTGCGTGCTGGCGCTGACCCAGGTTCAGTGTTCTCTCCAACGATAACCAATCAAATTTCACCATTAAGTTCTTGCGTTTAATGAAGACCGCAGATTGGCTAATATGAGCGTCAGTCATTCCTTGTTGCCGTGAAGCGCTGAAATGTGAAAAGACGAACGCGTCGCGAGCATGACGAGAGCGAGCCGATTACAGCCAAGGTTATTACTGTATTTTTTGACGACGATCCGGATTCAAATGCAACTCCACCACCGGAAAATACGAGTTGACGTTAAACCTTTCAGAGAGAGTGGCTTAAAGATTTCGAGTGTCTTCGCTATGAAAATGTAACTTACTGTGTTTACTGTAAATCCTGTAAAACGGCGTTAATGGCGAAATCAAAACATTTTAAGCACCAGACCTTGCTTAAACATGGCGAAAGTGCCAAAAACACAAGACGTGTCATGACAAATGTGTTTATTATTGATGGAGACACCGACCTGTCTGTCAAAGTGTGTTTGATGGTGTATGTGCGCATGCGCTGGTGAATGGACATTCGACAAACATCCTTGTGGTCCATGTTGCTGTGGAATACGACAATGCTGATGGTATGTTTTTGTTGTATTTTTAAAACATTGCCTATTTAGTAGTAAAAACATCCTGGTAATGCAGTTATCAATACCAATATATATTAGCCTTCTATATTAGGGTCACTTTTGTAATGTCACAATTAATTAGTGTTTTACGTGTCTGCTAGATTTTCTATGTAATCTTAATCATGTTACCTGTAATTGTTAAATTATTATTGCTGCTATACTATTTCAACAGCATTTGGGTATTAGTTTAGGAATTTATGCAGCAAAAAATAAAATAGAAGACCAACTTTTAAATGCTGGCCATAGGACGTGTAAAGCCCGGTGGTGGTGTTTTATTTTTAATAAATCTATTTACATTTACATTGTAGTTGTGGTGCTTTTTAATTTTTGGATGGATGCGCCTAAATTTTTGCTGGTGCTCCTAACTCTTTAAAGTTGGGAGCACCAGTGCTACCAAATAAAAAAGTTAATTTTGAGCCCTGACATAGCTGTGTGACTGTTCTGCACTGAAGCGGCAGATTGAGATATAAACCCAGAATTCAGCGAACGCCATGAACAAGAAAACGGGAACAACACTCCGACCGAAACGCGGGATTTACACACACAGACCATGTTTAAATTTCGATGTTTCTGGCCAGAAATACCAACTTGTTAACTAAGCTGCGGATTGAAGTGCTGGCTGCTCCCCGCGGTGCTGAAGACCCGCTCTGACGAAGTACTGGTGGCACATATGCACAGATATTTAGCCTATGTGCAACCTATTGGAAAGCGCGGAGGAGTCATTGGGTTAGTAAAATAATTAATTATAGCTTTTAATTAGAAGAAAAGAATATTTATGTACAGAGATATTTTTAAAAAAGTGCACAACTCTTCTTAAGTGAAATAAAGCTACTTTCTCCCCTTATGTGCATCCTATTAGAAAGAGTCATTCGTTGGGTTATTAAAGAACGAAATTACAGCTTTTAAGTACAAAATAGTATTTATGTAAAGATATATATTCAGATAAAAAGTGCACAACTCTTCTTAAGTGGAAGTAATGAAGTAAAATAACGAATAATAATTATATAATAACGAAAAATTAAAATACCCCCGCCTAACGATATCATCGTCCATCGCGATGGTTTAACGTAACCATCCTCAACTGCCAATTGAGGGGACATCGCCCAACCCTAGGCCGCCTCCCAACATGCGTTGGTTTGGTTGGATGACCTTGCTTATGTCCCTGCAAATTTACCCAATATACCATGGCAAGCTGAAGACGTCTAAAGAGATAAAGGCATCTCCCCTACCTCCACCTGAAGAGCTGGAATTGACGAGGTCTTGAATGCGCGAAGAATCTGAGTATTTTGCCGCCTAAACAGGCTATATAGTAGCGGAAGTCCCGCCCCTATAAGGCTGTCATGGGCGGCATTGGCCAGTACACTCATAGATATGTATAAAGTACACTGGCGTTGTTCAATAAAAGCTTCAGAGAAACCGGAAGAGGGAGGAGTTTCCCATAGCGTCAGCGGACGCAATGTCGAGTGACCGCTCTCGAAAGGGAACTAGCTGTTGACCCCCTAGTATAACATAAAATGAAATGAAATCAAATAAAAATCGCTTATGTGTGCCTATAAGAAACATAATGTTAAAATATATTATAAAATATAATAACTAAAATGGCATTGATGAATGTTAGCTCTATTATTAATGGGCTGTGATAGGCAAAAGGCACTCCTAACTCTTCCAGCTGAATTTATGAGGGGGATCTGTTGAACAAATTGTCAAAAGAAATCAAAAAAATGAATACATAGGATAAAAAAAAATAAGAGTCAACATTTCTGAATAAATCTTTCATTCATCATCGCCCTTTCATTGGTCACAAAAACAGACCTTCTTCACAACTCCCCATCGTACCTTTCCTCATAACATATAAAATTATATTTAAATCACAAGCTTTCACTTTAGACCTTAAACTGAGGAAATACGTGCCTATAAACAATACATCAACAAAAAATAGTTTTCTGAATAAAGTACACCCTAAAAAATGCTGGGTTATTATCAAGCCTGGATTGCATCAAAAAGGGATAAGCCCAGCCGTTGGGTTAAATTAACCAAAAAATGTTTATATTTGACCCAACAATGGGTTGGAAAAACCCATCGTTTTTAATAGTGTACCCTAAAGCTTTACTTCTCTCTTTAACTAAACCATCAAAATTCTCCCAAATAATTAACATTCTTTTTAAGCTCAACGGGAACTAAATATATTCTCTTGTTTTCCAAAAAATGGATATTTCCTGAAAAATACGGCCATTTTGGTATTTTGTCAAGAATTAAAGACATTCAATTAATTAAAATAAAATATTGAATTGAATTGAATTCAGTATTACCTTGCAGTGTCTGTTATCCAGTCCCTTGGTAAACTCTTGAAACTCCTCATTCACCCTGAATGAAAAAACGTAGTTTCTGAAAGTGCTGAGGGTCTTGATGACATACTGATCCCCCACCTGCTCGATCACTTTACGCTGTTTCAGCTTTAGGGCGACCTTACGGGTATACAAGCCGATTCCTAACAGATAACAGAGTTTAGGACTTATTACTCAAGGGGACACATTAAACACAACATTGCATGAATAGAACCCCCCTTAAAACTGCCTTAAGCAAAGCCTAATTAAACATATAAGATGAAAAAGTAAAACACACTTAACATTTTTTTTATTTAACATTAAAAAGTAAGTTGCCTGGTTGCCTTAAAAATTTGAGTTCAGTCAACTTAAAAATATTAGTTGACTCAGGAAAAGTTGTAAAAATTAAACAAATAATTTTTAAATTGAATAAACTCAAAATTTCAAGGCAACCAGTGCATTACAGTTCAGAAAGCAGTAATCTATTATAATAGAAAATATTTATTTTACCTAAAGCAATCATGTATTCCTCAAAGTTGACATTGCTGTGCATATCCCATGTACCACACATACTGGCAGGCATATTTTCAAGAGTCTGGATTCAATATTTCTAGTAATCTGAAGAAAGCAAGATGAAGGATATGACAGAGAAAAAGATCCTCAGCATTTATATGTGTGGCCGGCTCTGTGGGCGGTTCTTTAAACTTTTATCTGTCTTCAGTTCTTCAAAGTTGTGTGTCTGCGTGTTTTGCGTAAAGTAAAAACGTGTCTGACGGGTCTTTGTGTGTAAATATTTAAAACACACCTTCGAGCACAACACTGTCTGCTCTAGAGTTTCTTACGCTAGTGATGATGCTCATCAGATGATAAGACTTAAGTTTATACAATAGATATTGTTCAGTCTGCATGTGAAATCAACTGTTATTGTTTTCTTTCCCTCACATGTCATCTTTACTAAAAAAAATTCTTTCCACTGCAGTCATATAGAGCTCGCATGATACCATCACATGAACGTCACACATAAAAAAAATCACATTATGATGTAAATTTCCATGGAAGGTTAAAAATTGATGCTGAAACTTAATATTTCAAAAATACAAAGTTCAGGTCCAAATGTAATTGCAAAAAAACTAAATAAATGGTATTTCCTAAATAATAATAAAGTTACTGTAAATTTTATTACACTTTTTGAATCTTAAAACCTCTTTTATAAATCACTTGAGTAATGAAACAAATCTGATCACGATCAACAAAACTACATGAAAGTGTCAAATGTGACTTTCAGGTGACTTTTACACCTGTTAAGCTCTTCACATTTTATGCAAATGAAATCAATCAGTTACAGACAGAACCATAGAAAAGCACTTTCATTATTTACTCAACACATAAATTAGATAATCTTTTTTCTAGGCTATATAACATCCATCTTCTATTATTAGGCTTTAATGAGTTGAATATTTGAAGAGTTTCGTTGCAAAACAAGATAAATCCATTTTTTTACATTTTTGTCAAAACATGTTTATTATTGTGTTATCATGTTATTATTTTGTTTTATGGTGCTACTTAGCTGTATTTTTTAAGTTATGAAGGTTTAAATCAAAACAAACCAACTGCAGTTGCATTGAAATTAATTGGAATGCACAACCAAAAAACGAGATTTCTGAGCAATTAAAAAAACGGTGGTTATCTCGTTTTGCAATGAAACTCTTCATTTGTAGAAAATAAAAAAGAAACTATGGTATATTTGAACAATTATTAGATCTACAAGACTAAAACACATCTAACTGGGTCACATGCACATTTCCTTAGGCAACTCCTGGGGAATGATGTAGAGATGACAGATGCCCGTAAAAAGATATGATCAGAGATCGTCTGTATCTTACACAGTAAACAGACTACTTTATAGTGCATGACAGCAAATAAGCCAAGAGAAATGTTAGATCTTTTCTTCTTATTTACCTAACTTTTATACTCTCGAGGTTTCCCAGACAGGGCTAGCCTTAAAGGGATCGTTCAGCCAAAGATGACATTTCTGTCATTTGTTTTGAGTAGTGTTTGTGATCAGACCTATCAGAGGCCCCATTTCCTTCCTAAATAGTTTAAGTCAATGGGGCCTCTGAAGTGTTTGGCCGCAACCATTGCTCAAAATAAATGACAAAAATGTAATTTTTGGGTGAACTATCCCGTTATTGCCTGTGATCAATTTGTCGCTCTTAAATTTTAAGGATCATCATATTAAAGCAATTATTATAGCAATATTTGCCCCTGCATAGTAGAGTATTGCGTTAGGACCACAAAAGGTCATGGGTTTAAACCGTTTGAACCCAGGGAACACATGTTTTGATAAAAATGTATAGCAACGTAAGTCCGTTTGAGTAACAAGTGTCCGCCAAATGCATTATGTATTTGCTTGAAAGACTCCATAACATAGCACTTAAATAGTTCTGAAACACAAAATCAAAATGTCAAACGTCTATTTTTGACATGTTGCACTGAATACAGATAAAACTGATCTGATGCTTAGATATTTTTAGACTTCAAGTAAATGTCAGTGAACAAATGTAGCATAACCAAGGTTTGCCCTTTACTCCCCAGCACCATAGATTCCATTCTAGACCAACCTTCTGCGATGAACTGTTAGACTTATTATGTAAGCATTATTGTGTATGATTAAATAAAAAGCAAAATTATGCCACAATGCAGATTTTCAGATCATTATCCTATAAAATGCAAAACGGATATTTGATAAATATATATACAGTGAGGAAAATAAGTATTTGAACACCCTGCTATTTTGCAAGTTCTCCCACTAGAGGGGTCTGGGGTTGTCATCATAGGTTCATGTCCACTGTGAGAGACATAATCTAAAAAAAATCCAGAAATCACAATGTATGATTTTTTAACTATTTATTTGTATGATACAGCTGCAAATAAGTATTTGAACACCTGTCTATCAGCTAGAATTCTGACCCTCAAAGACGTGTTAGTCTGCCTTCAAAATGTCCACCACCACTCCATTTATTATCCTAAATTTAATGCCCCTGTTTGAGGTCGTTAGCTGCATAAAGACACCTGTCCACCCCATACAATCAGTAAGAATCCAACTACTAACATGGCCAAGACCAAAGAGCTGTCCAAAGACACTAGAGACAAAATTGTACACCTCCACAAGGCTTGAAAGGGCTACGGGGAAATTGCCAAGCAGCTTGGTGAAAAAAGGTCCACTGTTGGAGCAATCATTAGAAAATGGAAGAAGCTAAACATGACTGTCAATCTCCCTCGGACTGGGGCTCCATGCAAGATCCCACCTCGTGGGGTTTCAATGATCCTAAAAAAGGGGAGAAATCAGCCCAGAACTACACGAGAGGAGCTGGTCAATGACCTGAAAAGAGCTGGGACCACCGTTTCCAAGGTTACTGTTGGTAATACACTAAGACGTCATGGTTTGAAATCATGCATGGCACGGAAGGTTTCCCTGCTTAAACCAGCACATGGCCAGGCCCGTCTTAAGTTTGCCAATGACTATTTGGATGATCCAGAGGAGTCATGGGAGAAAGTCATGTGGTCAGATGAGACCAAAATCGAACTTTTTGGTCATAATTCCACTAAACATGTTTGGAGGAAGAAGAATAATGATGAGTAAAATCCCAAGAACACCATCCCTACTGTGAAGCATGGGGGTGGTAGCATCATGCTTTGGGGGTGTTTTTCTGCACATGGGACAGGGAGACTCCACTGTATTAAGGAGAGGATGACCGGGGCCATATATTGCAAGATTTTGGGGAACAACCTCCTTCCCTCAGTTAGAGCATTTAGGATGGGTCGAGGCTGGGTCTTCCAACATGACAATGACCCGAAGCACACATCCAGGATAACCAAGGATTGGCTCTGTAAGAAGCATATCAAGGTTCTGGCGTGACCTAGCCAGTCTCCAGACCTAAACCCAATAGAGAATCTTTGGAGGGAGCTCAAACTCTGTGTTTCTCAGCGACAGGCCAGAAACCTGACTGAACTTCGAGAAGATCTGTGTGGAGGAGTGGGCCAAATTCCCTTCTGCAGTGTGTGCAAACCTGGTGAAAAACTACAGGAAACGTAGTGGGGGTTTAATGGCATTTCAAGCATTCTGACTTATTAACACAGTTATAGAGTCGTTTCCTCATGCTAAACGTAGGCTAAGTTTTTTCGATTACAGGTCCAACTGACATTTCAGGGGTTTTCTATACGTATCACTTCTTTATATTGAGCACTTTATATAGATGTAGTAATTTGCTTCTACGGTTCACAGTTAACCCAAAATCTTCCCCAATGCTTCTTTATTTCAGCAAGCAACAATAAATCAAACAATAAATCTTTTTACATTTCAAACAATGTTCTTTATTAAAACATCTTTATTTGGATTTAGTAATCATAAATTATATTCTACAAACCTCATCATATTGAGTCAAATATTACACCTTAAATAATCACATATAGGGGGTTTAAAATAGCAGGAAAACTACAAATCAACTGTCAGACTGGCTTTGTAAGTAACAGGCCGGTTCTCCATCAAAGTCAGTGTTGGAGACAAAGTCAAAGATGACCAGACTAGTTAGTGCAAGTGTATCTTTGGAGAGGCGCAAGTATGACATCTGCATTCTTCTGCTCACTCTCTGCACTGTACAGGTTGTTCTCCTGAATATAGTTCACCACAGCGTCGGGCAGAAGGTAACGTACACTCTGTCTTCTGCGCAGGGACCGGCGCACATGAGTGGCTGAGATCTCATTGGTCACCCATTCTCGAATCACATGTATGTTCTTGTGGTGTCTGTACAGCACATCAGACTGATTGATGAACTTCTCAGGGTCACCACCGCATCTGGTGATGCACGCCACGCCGTAGCGTCCCACTATCTCCTCAATGTCTTCTGGCTTCCAAAGGTTGGGAACACCAAAGGACTCCAGTACATCAGCACCACACAGTAGTTTCAGCTGGGGGGTGACTAAAAGTATATGGATGAAAAATAAAACGCATTCATTTTAAAAAGTTGCCTTAATTGCAATTGAATATTAAAGGGACACTCCACTTTTTTTGAAAATATGCCCATTTTCCAGCTCCCCTAGAGTTTTTTTTACTGTTTTGGAATCCATTCAGTCGATCCCCGGATCTGGCGGCACCACTCCCAGCACAGCTTAGCACAGTTCACTGAATCCGACCGGACCATTAGCATCGCGCCAAAAATCAACCACAGAGTTTCAATATTTTTCCTATTTAAAACCTGACTCTTCTGTAGTTACATCATGTAACATGTGAAGGAAAATTAAAAGTTGCAATTTTCTAGGCAGATATGGCTAGGAACTATACTCTCATTCTGGTGCAACAATCAAGGACTCTGCTGTCGCAACATGGAGCAGGAGGCGCAATGATATTACGCAGCACCGGAAAATAGTCCCCTGCTATTGAAAGTAAACAAGGGGACTATTTTCGGGCAGTGCGTAACATCACTATGCCTGCCGCAGCCATGTTACGGCAGCAAAGTCCTTGATTATTACCCCAGAATGAGAGTATAGTTCCTAACCATATCTGCCTAGAAAATCGCAACCTTCAATTCTCCGTCGGTTTTAGTACACAATGGCCCTCATTTATCAAAAGTGCGTACACCAAATTTCCAGCGTACACCCAAAACCACGTTGACTTTGAGATTTATCAATATGGACGTTGGGGTACGGCACGCTCAAATCCCACGCCAACTCAGGAGGTGGTGTACGCACGTTTTGAGTTAGGAAATGCACAGAAAAAAATTCCTAACACAACAAAACGCACTGCCAAACTAAAATAGTATATGATATATTATGACCCACTGTAAAAAACAACAACAACATAGTATTTATAAACTTAAGTGTTTTTTTTGCAACATGAACTTCAATGTTTAATTTGTGTGACTTTACCAAAGCATTTGATTTGTATGCATATGTATTCCTTAAGTTGCGAGCCGTTTCAGGGCAGAGCACGTGAGCGGATCGGAGCGTTGAGCGGTGCGGTAATACCATCAGAGCACCTTTTTCCGAAAAATCCGCTCGCTCAGCACCGCTCGTTGAACCCAGAACACCCTTTGATAATTTGCTAGTTCGAGAATCTGTAAAAACGTCTAGCAATAAGTTATGGAATTCAAGCCTTATACATAAATCAAGTAAAAATCAAAGTTTAAGATTGGACAGGAAGAAAACATTGAAAGGGACTGCGGAGGGACTGTAAAAGTTAGCAAATATTCATCCTGGAATCTGAAGCGGCACATTGCAAGAAAGCACAAGGATGTGCTACGAAAACATGATAATAATGCATCAAAAGGTTACATACCATTCGATGATAAATAAATAGCTACACATGAATAGGTAAGGTAAAATGCTTGTGTTGAATGGAGCCTTAAATTCGATGATGATGACATGCGGACAAAATCATGGCCACGAATTATCTTTTGTGCTACATTATGGACACTTCTTTTTCTTATTTAGTCTAAAGTATGGTCATAAATATAAAATTCGTTCCCAATATTCAACAGTTTGTTCCTTGGAATTAATTATTATTACAATTATTATTACTTCAAATTATGAATTAGCCTAGTAAAACATGTGGATGTCGTGGAAACAAATTGTTAATTTGAATTATTTCAAGGAGCTCCGTATCAAACTGGATCTTAGCTAAAAAAACAACTGTATGTAAATACAGAAAAACACACTACAAAAGTTACTACATCATTTTAAAATATTATTAAAAAAAACTTAACCGAACCATTAAGCAGACATATAATTTAGATGTAGGCAACAGTAAATAATAATTATAATAAATTATTATTAAAAAGTGTCATTAATAATAAAAATAATAATACAAATATTACAAGATGTCATGCAATTATTAATGCGTCTTTAATCCCGCTCTTTAAACTACCAAATAAAACAATTTTGTTTCTTTCCACTTCCCTGGTTTCTCTTCTTTGCCGTCTTCCATATGTCAATGTCGTAAAATGAGGGCGTGTGGGAGGCGGAGACTTGAATTTATATGGGCGTTTTATTCTAATGACAATCATTTTCAGCCGCAGCATTTATGAAGGGCAGATATTGCTTACACCTGAATTTCAAAGGTACGCACAGCTTCATAAATCAGGCGGTGAGAGGAGTGTAAGCATAATCTTACACCAACATATACGCCCGTTTCTACGCAAGAATGATAAATGAGGGCCAATGTAACTACAGAAGAGTCAAGTTTTAAAGGAACACGCCCACATTTTGGGAATTTAGCTTATTCACTGTGTCCCCCAGAGTTAGATAAGTCCATACATCCCTTTTTCATCTCCATGCGTGCTGTAACTCTGTCTGACGCAGCCCCCACTAGCTTAGCTTAGCACAAAGACTGGAAGTGAATGGCTCCAGCTGGCAAACTGCTCCCAATAAGTGAAAAAATAACACGAAGATTTTCCTATTTATGTGTTGTGGGTTGTATAGTCACACGGTGTACAAATAACAAGTTCATATGAGACACAGCCATCTTTTAACAGTATACATACTGGGAACTATATTCTCAGAAGACAAAGCACTACTTGATTTGCACAACTCTGACCGAACTCTCTGCTCCTCACCAGGGGGCTTCTCGGGTGCTGCGAGCAAATCGCTCTGCCCAAGTAGCAGTGCTTCGCCTTCTATAGGAAAATGTTGGCGTTGTTTTGTCGCTTATTGGGAGCAGTGTGCTGGCTGGAGCCATGTGCTTCGGGTCTTTGTGCTAAGCTAAGCTAGCGGGGGCTGTCTCAGACTGAGTTACAGCACGCACAGAGATGAGAAAGGTATGTATAGAGTTATCTAACTCTGGGGGATATGGTGAATAAGCTAAATTCCCAAAATGTGGGCGTGTTCCTTTAAATAGGAAAGATATCAAAAGTCCCTGATTATTTTTTAGAGCGATGCTAATGGTCTAATCAGATTCAATGAACCATGCTAAGCTCTGCTTAAAAGTGATACAGCCAGACCCATAGATCGGCTGAATGGATTCCAAAACTGTAAAAATCAAATGTTTAACTCTAGGGGAGCTGGAAAATTAGCATTTTTTTTTTAAAGTGGCGTGTCCATTTAAAAAAGGATATAGAGAGTGCATACAGAACATAGTTAGGGAACTAGGGAATGCTGCAAAAAATCCTGTAGGAAGAAGGAAGATTGTGCTTAAAAATGCTTTTCTTCATCGGTTACATACAAATATTTGACATAAGTGTTACAAAGGTTAATTTCGGAAAAAAAATGCAGTCAGACAGTGTTGAGAGATGCAGACTATGCAAATAGTGTACATGCTGATAAAAGTAACAATGCATCTATACCGTCCCTTGAGGGAACATCAACCTGTAAACTTGTCAAATAGTGTGACATTTTAAAATACCCACCCAAATAAGTATTTATTTCAAATGAGCTGTAAGGACTAGGTCTTAGTTAAATAAAGATGTTTATGCATCTTTTATTAACATCACATGCCTAAGAAAAAGACATTATTGGTGTATACAAATCAGACTTTTCCCATGTTTACGTGCTATAATTGGGTCCCCAGTGCTTCTATCAATATACACATAGAAAATGTGAAAAAGATCAACATAGTAACTAGGTTTGGTAAATCATTCTGCAAGCATGTGAAAAAATAAGTCATTGAAATTTGGCTCCCCTTGTGATGTCAGAAGGAGATAATACTGCATGTGTTTTAGTCTAGGACTAGCCTTGTCTGTAAAACCGGGAGTAGGAGTATTTAGGAATAATTTGCTGTACCTTCATTTGTGTTAATATAAGATGAACTCTGACAGATGCTTTCGTGTTGCTTCAGTTTTCGTCTCTTCACACCCCTCACTGTGTCCACATCATCGTTGTTGTTCTCACTGGAAATGAGTTCTTCATAATGGTGCCTTTTTAAAAAATTTAAATCATAGAAAAACATTATTTCAGTGCAAGTTAGTTCTACTTTTAGAAATGTAAATAATGCAAATGAAGTGGATTGTAAATCCATCACTTAAAATGATAAAGGTTGTTGTGTGCATCAAAATGATTTAGATTAAAGGCTGACATCTAATCAAAACAACTTTTTAACATGTGACACGGATTTTTTTCACCAAAAATGAAACCATTTCCATATTCTCCAAAAACATGTGATCTGAAAGATTCTCACCGTACTACTTTGGCTGTCTCCACCCACTCTGGCTGCTGACACTCCCAGTCATCCACTGTGATCCAATCAGAATTCTGGGTGGCAAGTCTGGCCATCTTCAATCGATGAGAGGCGTCAATCAGACCTTTCTTCTTATAGCTGTCTCCAACTGGAGATATTATACCCTTCACCACCCTGTATTTTCCTGAAATAAACATACACAAAAATATGCAACAAAACAGGATGATAATATTACACAAATGATTTTTTAAGACTATCACTACACTGTTCAAGTAAGGGATAATATATGGTTTGTAGGGGTCTTGTATCACCCTGAAGAGATTTATACAAGCAAGGCATGAGAGGCAGTGCTGTATCGTGGAATAACCGCACTAGCCTGGAGTATCTTATTGCTTTTATTAAAAGATTAGTCCATTTTCTTAAAAAAGTCCGGATGGTTTGACCACCACCGTGTCGTCCGGGATGTTGATGTCTTTCTTTGTTCAGTCCAGAGGAAATTGTGTTTTTTGAGGAAAACATTCCAGGATTTTTCTCATTTTAATGGACTTTGGTGGACCCCAACACTTAACAGTTTTAATCCAGTTTTAAATTACAGTTTTAAATGGCAAAGAACTCTAAACGATCTCAAACGAGTCATAAGGGTCTTATCTAGCAAAACAATTGTCATTTTTGGCAAGAAAAAAAAGTGCACTTTTAAACCACAACTTCTTGTCTTCCTCCGGTCCTGTGACGCGCCAGCCCGACCTCATGTAATACGTCAAGAAGTCACGAATGACGTATGCACAACTATGCCCCAGTGTTAACAAGTGTGGAGAAAGAGGACCGTTCCGATGTTGTTGTATGTCGAATGATACTAATTAATGTCTTAGTGTCTGTTAATTGTTTAAAATGGTCCGCAAATGTGCGTTTCATATAAGTAACACGAGACCTTTCGACGTCATTACGCAATTACGTGAGGTTGCGTTGGCGCGCCACAGGACCGGTGAAGACGATGACAAACGTTTTTGCTAGATAAGACCCTTATACCTCATATGGGATCGTTTAGAGTCCTTTGAAACTGCAATTTTATACTGCATTAAAACTGTTAAGTGTTGGGGTCCATTAAATTATATTAAAATGAGAAAAATTCTGGAATATTTTTCACAAAAAACATAATTTCTTCTCGACTGAACAAAGAAAGACAACAACATTTTGGATGACATAGTGGTGAGTAAATTATCTGATTTTTTTTAAAGAAAATTGACTAATCCTTTAAACGGTTACCACACAATACAAATATTAAAGGTGCATTGTGTCCCCTTACATGGAATTCACCGCCATTTCTGTAGTAGCCCTAAATGGACAAACAGTTCTATAGCGCGAGTTTTGTCACTACGTTGTCTCAGATGATGATTTGTTTGCCCTCTGGCGGCTCTCGTAGTTTCTCTTTGCTTTTTTTAAAAGGGTAGGGTGATCTATGGAATGAGCTGTAAAATCTTTAGATGCCGCTAAAAATCTACACAGTGGATCTTTAAAACAAACGTTTTGTACTGCGGTAAAGTTAGTTTTATGTTTGACATTCGTTTGATATTCTAATTCAAACTCATTAAACTCTCTGTGCACAGCATGTTTTGAGCCCAAACCAGTGTAAATGCACATAAAAAAGGGTTCTCTTCATGGCACAAGGCTTAAAATCACAGAAAAAAAATATTTTTAATTAAGCTTTAAAATCAATTAAATAATTTAACCAACTGATATTATGACATCAAACCAACGCATAAATGTTCAAAAAAATACCCTCTTCATAGCACAAAACTCTATTTGTAAAATTAGCATTTTATACTTTGTATACTAATTTTAATACTTTAAATAGATTAAATTCTAAAATCGATTAAACTTCGAGACTGTTTGTCATAGACGTGTCTAACTAACTGCAAGTTACTCTGAATAATCCCTCTTCTATGACACAAGAGCTAGTTTGGGCATTTTCTATACGCAACATTTTATATAGATTATTTTATGCTTTTAAATCCATTAAACTCAAAGAGCTTCTGTCATAGACGTGTCAAACCAACTGCAAATTACTCTGAATAATCCCTCTTCTATGACACAAGAGCTATTTTGGGCGTTTTCTATATGTAACATTTTATATAGATTATTTCATGCCTTTAAATCCATTAAACTCAAAGAGCTTCTGTCATAGATGTGTCAAACCAACTGCAAATTACTCTGAATAATTCCCCTTCTATGACACAAGAGCTATTTTGGGCGTTTTCTATATGTAACATTTTATATAGATTATTTTATGCCATTAAATCCATTAAACTCAAAGAGCTTCTGTCATAGACGTGTCAAACCAACTGCAACTTACTCTGAATAATCCCCCTTCTATGACACAAGAGCTATTTTGGGCATTTTCTATACGCAACATTTTATATAGATTATTTTATGCTTTTAAATCCATTAAACTCAAAGAGCTTCTGTCATAGACGTGTCAAACCAACTGCAAATTATTCTGAATAATCCCTCTTCTATGACACAAGAGCTCGTTTGGGCACTTTTCTTACGTAACATTTTATATAGATTATTTTTTGCCTTTAAATCCATTAAACTTAAAGAGCTTCTGTCATAGACGTGTTAAACCAACTGCAAATTACTCTGAATAATCCCCCTTCTATGACACAAGAGCATTTTTGGGCGTTTTCTATATGTAACATTTTATATAGATTATTTTATGCCTTTAAATCCATTAAACTCAAAGAGCTTCTGTCATAGACGTGTTAAACCAACTGCAAATTACTCTGAATAATCCCTCTTCTATGACACAAGAGCTCGTTTGGGCACTTTTCTTACGTAACATTTTATATAGATTATTTTTTGCCTTTAAATCCATTACACTCAAAGAGCTTATGTCATAGACGTGTCAAACCAACTGCAAATTACTCTGAATAATCCCTCTTCTATGACACAAGAGCTATTTTTGGCACTTTCCGTACGTAACATTTTATATAGATTATTTTATGCCTTTAAATCCATTAAACTCAAAGAGCTTATGTCATAGACGTGTCAAACCAACTGCAAATTACTCTGAATAATCCCCCTTCTATGACACGAGCATTTTTGGGCGTTTTCTATATGTAACATTTTATATAGATTATTTTATGCCTTTAAATCCATTAAACTCAAAGAGTTTATGTCATAGACGTGTCAAACCAACTGCAAATTATTCTGAATAATCCCTCTTCTATGACACAAGAGCTATTTTGGGCTTTTTCTATACGCAGCATTTTATATAGATTATTTTATGCTTTTAAATCCATTAAACTCAAAGAGCTTCTGTCATAGACGTGTCAAACCAACTGCAAATTACTCTGAATAATCCCCCTTCTATGACACAAGAGCTAGTTTGGGCACTTTTCTTACGTAACATTTTATATAGATTATTTTTTGCCTTTAAATCCATTAAACTTAAAGAGCTTCTGTCATAGACGTGTTAAACCAACTGCAAATTACTCTGAATAATCCCCCTTCTATGACACAAGAGCATTTTTGGGCGTTTTCTATATGTAACATTTTATATAGATTATTTTATGCCTTTAAATCCATTAAACTCAAAGAGCTTATGTCATAGACGTGTCAAACCAACTGCAAATTACTCTGAATAATCCCTCTTCTATGACACGAGCATTTTTGGGCGTTTTCTATATGTAACATTTTATATAGATTATTTTATGCTTTTAAATCCATTAAACTCAAAGAGCTTCTGTCATAGACGTGTCAAACCAACTGCAAATTATTCTGAATAATCCCTCTTCTATGACACAAGAGCTCGTTTGGGCACTTTTCTTACGTAACATTTTATATAGATTATTTTTTGCCTTTAAATCCATTAAACTTAAAGAACTTCTGTCATAGACGTGTTAAACCAACTGCAAATTACTCTGAATAATCCCCCTTCTATGACACGAGCATTTTTGGGCGTTTTCTATATGTAACATTTTATATAGATTATTTTATGCCTTTAAATCCATTAAACTCAAAGAGTTTATGTCATAGACGTGTCAAACCAACTGCAAATTATTCTGAATAATCCCCCTTCTATGACACAAGAGCTCGTTTGGGCACTTTTCTTACGTAACATTTTATATAGATTATTTTTTGCCTTTAAATCCATTAAACTTAAAGAGCTTCTGTCATAGACGTGTTAAACCAACTGCAAATTACTCTGAATAATCCCCCTTCTATGACACAAGAGCATTTTTGGGCGTTTTCTATATGTAACATTTTATATAGATTATTTTATGCCTTTAAATCCATTAAACTCAAAGAGCTTCTGTCATAGACGTGTTAAACCAACTGCAAATTACTCTGAATAATCCCCCTTCTATGACACAAGAGCTATTTTGGGCGTTTTCTATAAGTAACATTTTATATAGATTATTTTATGCCTTTAAATCCATTACACTCAAAGAGCTTATGTCATAGACGTGTCAAACCAACTGCAAATTACTCTGAATAATTCCCCTTCTATGACACAAGAGCTATTTTTGGCACTTTCCGTACGTAACATTTTATATAGATTATTTTATGCCTTTAAATCCATTAAACTCAAAGAGCTTATGTCATAGACGTGTCAAACCAACTGCAAATTACTCTGAATAATCCCTCTTCTATGACACAAGAGCTATTTTTGGGCACTTTCTATACGTAACATTTTATATAGATTATTTCATGCCTTTAAATCCATTAAACTCAAAGAGCTTATGTCATAGACGTGTCAAACCAACTGCAAATTACTCTGAATAATCCCTCTTCTATGACACAAGAGCTCGTTTGGGCACTTTTCTTACGTAACATTTTATATAGATTATTTTTTGCCTTTAAATCCATTAAACTTAAAGAGCTTCTGTCATAGACGTGTTAAACCAACTGCAAATTACTCTGAATAATCCCCCTTCTATGACACAAGAGCATTTTTGGGCGTTTTCTATATGTAACATTTTATATAGATTATTTTATGCCTTTAAATCCATTAAACTCAAAGAGCTTATGTCATAGACGTGTCAAACCAACTGCAAATTACTCTGAATAATCCCTCTTCTATGACACGAGCATTTTTGGGCGTTTTCTATATGTAACATTTTATATAGATTATTTTATGCTTTTAAATCCATTAAACTCAAAGAGCTTCTGTCATAGACGTGTCAAACCAACTGCAAATTATTCTGAATAATCCCTCTTCTATGACACAAGAGCTCGTTTGGGCACTTTTCTTACGTAACATTTTATATAGATTATTTTTTGCCTTTAAATCCATTAAACTTAAAGAACTTCTGTCATAGACGTGTTAAACCAACTGCAAATTACTCTGAATAATCCCCCTTCTATGACACGAGCATTTTTGGGCGTTTTCTATATGTAACATTTTATATAGATTATTTTATGCCTTTAAATCCATTAAACTCAAAGAGTTTATGTCATATACGTGTCAAACAAACTGCAAATTATTCTGAATAATCCCCCTTCTATGACACAAGAGCTATTTTGGGCATTTTCTATACGCAGCATTTTATATAGATTATTTTATGCTTTTAAATCCATTAAACTCAAAGAGCTTCTGTCACAGACGTGTCAAACCAACTGCAAATCACTCCGAACAATCCCTCCTCTATGACACAAGAGCTCGTCTGGGCACTTTTCTTACGTAACATTTTATATAGATTATCTTTTGCCTTTAAATCCATTAAACTCAAAGAGCCTCTGTCATAGACGTGTTAAACCAACTGCAAATTACTCTGAATAATCCCCCTTCTATGACACGAGCATTTTTGGGCGTTTTCTATATGTAACATTTTATATAGATTATTTTTTGCCTTTAAATCCATTAAACTTAAAGAGCTTCTGTCATAGACGTGTTAAACCAACTGCAAATTACTCTGAATAATCCCCCTTCTATGACACAAGAGCTATTTTGGGCGTTTTCTATAAGTAACATTTTATATAGATTATTTTATGCCTTTAAATCCATTACACTCAAAGAGCTTATGTCATAGACGTGTCAAACCAACTGCAAATTACTCTGAATAATCCCTCTTCTATGACACAAGAGCTCGTTTGGGCGTTTTCTATATGTAACATTTTATATAGATTATTTTATGCTTTTAAATCCATTAAACTCAAAGAGCTTATGTCATAGACGTGTTAAACTAACTGCAAGTCACTCTGAATAATCCCTCTTCTATGACACAAGAGCTATTTTTGGCACTTTCCGTACGTAACATTTTATATAGATTATTTTATGCCTTTAAATCCATTAAACTCAAAGAGCTTCTGTCATAGACGTGTCAAACCAACTGCAAATTACTCTGAATAATCCCTCTTCTATGACACAAGAGCTATTTTTGGCACTTTCCGTACGTAACATTTTATATAGATTATTTTATGCCTTTAAATCCATTAAACTCAAAGAGCTTCTGTCATAGACGTGTCAACCCACCTGCACATTATTCTGAATAATCCCTCTTCTATGACACAAGAGCTCGTTTGGGCACTTTTCTTACGTAACATTTTATATAGATTATCTTTTGCATTTAAATCCATTAAACTCAAAGAGCCTCTGTCATAGACGTGCCAAACCAACTGCAAACTACTCCGAACAATCCCTCTTCTATGACACAAGAGCTATTTTGGGCACTTTCCGTATGTAACATTTTATATAGATTATTTTATGCTTTTAAATCCATTAAACTCCAAGAGCTTCTGTCATAGACGTGTCAAACCAACTGCAAATTACTCTGAATAATCCCTCTTCTATGACACAAGAGCTATTTTGGGCGTTTTCTATATGTAACATTTTATATAGATTATTTTATGCCTTTAAATCCATTAAACTCAAAGAGTTTATGTCATAGACGTGTCAAACCAACTGCAAATTACTCTGAATAATCCCTCTTCTATGACACAAGAGCTATTTTTGGCACTTTCCGTACGTAACATTTTATATAGATTATTTTATGCCTTTAAATCCATTAAACTCAAAGAGCTTCTGTCATAGACGTGTCAAACCAACTGCAAATTATTCTGAATAATCCCTCTTCTATGACACAAGAGCTCGTTTGGGCACTTTTCTTACGTAACATTTTATATAGATTATTTTATGCCTTTAAATCCATTAAACTCCAAGAGCTTCTGTCATAGACGTGTTAAACCAACTGAAAATTACTCTGAATAATCCCTCTTATATGACACAAGAGCTATTTTGGGCACTTTCCGTATGTAACATTTTATATAGATTATTTTATGCTTTTAAATCCATTAAACTCCAAGAGCTTATGTCATAGACGTGTCAAACCAACTGCAAATTACTCTGAATAATCCCTCTTCTATGACACAAGAGCTATTTTGGGCGTTTTCTATAAGTAACATTTTATATAGATTATTTTATGCCTTTAAATCCATTAAACCCAAAGAGCCTATGTCACAGACGTGTCAAACCAACTGCAAACCACTCTGAATAATCCCTCCTCCACGACACAAAAGCCATCCTTGGCACCTTCCGTACGTAACATTCTATATAGATTATTTTATGCTTTTAAATCCATTAAACTCCAAGAGCTTCTGTCATAGACGTGTCAAACCAACTGCAAATTACTCTGAATAATCCCTCTTCTATGACACAAGAGCTATTTTTGGCACTTTCCGTACGTAACATTTTATATAGATTATTTTATGCCTTTAAATCCATTAAACTCAAAGAGCTTATGTCATAGACGTGTCAAACCAACTGCAAACTACTCTGAATAATCCCTCTTCTATGACACAAAAGCTATTTTTGGCACTTTCCGTACGTAACATTTTATATAGATTATTTTATGCTTTTAAATCCATTAAACTCCAAGAGCTTCTGTCATAGTCAAACCAACTGCACATTACTTAGAATAATCTCCCAAAATACAAGATACTTTATTCAAACAACCATAAAAAACTAAACAAAAATAGGTGTAATACACTAGTGTACATTTCTGTTAAAAGAAGAATGTGAAAAAGTCATACAATCCTTTAAGATTATCATCAAAGGCTGTGTTGTAAAAACGTAACTGACGAATATGTTGTTTGATTTATGGTGAAATACGGTCAATACACAGAACACAAAACCATGGCAAGCTTTTGTCAGGAACAGTTGAACCTAGGCAGGCATCATGAAACCAGTGTTCACAGCATTCACACTGAGTCTGACAAAAATAAAAGAACATTTAACAATTATAGTAATTGATAATATATGCATTGTAAATATAATGATACTTTAAATACAATCAAATTATACTTATACTATGATGGAACTCACTTTATTCATATATTTAAATAATGTAATTTACCCATTCCATAACTTTTCTGCTTTTGCCTGGAAGGTCTTCGAGTCCACAAAAAGCACAGTAGTTTTCTTTGGCATCTATTTGGTAATGTAAAAGTAATAGTTTAGTCAATATTTCAATTCATTTTTGTTAAACAAATAATGTACTTTTTTTTCCAACTTACCTGAGTAAGACAGCAAGCACTCAGCCATTTCATTCCGTAGATTCGAAATTGAGGATCGAGAAGAATTTATCTCAAAGATCTTGGGAATTTGTGGAAATTGTGCAACTGTTTCATTTGCCATCTAAAGGAATAGAAAAATATTTTGTTTTTACCCAATTACATTCATGCAGTATTTGGCATATTTAACTTTTCTTTTCTCGTCCCATAGAAAACATTGTCCCGTAGTAAAAATTGTTTTATTTGAAAGCATTTATATTAAACTTTTAACCGCCTGTCAGATTAATTTCAAAGTTTTATATAAGTTTTGTTGGCATTACCTCCATCACAAAAACACCACAACTGGTAGCATCCATTTGAAACGTGTGTTTTATTTGGCCTGGCTTCCATTCAATCTTCGTCCATTCATCCCTACCCAGTGTGTTCAGACGCATTTTGAAGTATTCTCTGCGAGAACAGGTTCAGAGACATTGATGATATCCACAATTCATAATTATAATTCATGGTGTAAAATGTAATATTTACTGGTATCTCCGTGCAGCTCGTCTTGAGTCTCGAAGGCCATCAGACATTGGATCCACCACAAAAATCTGCCCAGAAAGAGCGTGAAGATACTGCCCACAAAAGTAAACCACAATCAAAGTGTTAATTTTTAGTATTCATTTCAGTATAAATATTGTGGTTTTAAAGAAATAGTAATGGTGTTTGTGTGTTTGTGTGTGCGTGCGTGCGTGTGTGTGTGTGTGTGTGTGTGAGTGTGTGAGAAAATGTTTACATTGATATTATCACTATTCAAATTCATGTATTATTTACAGTGTCGCTCAGTACTCCGTACTTACCACAAATTTCCAGTGATTTCTGTTTACATTGATGAAGGATATTATTCCATCATAAGAATTGAAGTTCACCTGTGAAAACATAATAGTGATGCACATAGTATGTATTTAAAAAATTTGTCACGTTTACAAACTTTAATTTAGAATTATTATTGTGTAAAAGCAAATATTTTAAGAGATGTACCAATTTTTATTGCAAATTACAATGTTGAAGTAACTTTCATTAATATAAAATCCGTAATGTTTGTAATTGTTTCTGGTCGGTGTGTAATTGAGTGACTTGAAAATGTAGTATGACCATAAGATTTTGTGGTAGTATTACATTTTTTGGTTCTATCAAAACATTTAAACTCTAAGGAGAAGATCAAAACGCAGATGCAGATTAAAGCTATATCCTCAATTATTAAAGCAATGTACTTTCAATAATTCACTATGTTCAAGGACTTTTTTAAGAGCACTGCCAGGAGACAATTAACAGGCAGCCAAAGAAACAGGCAGTGCCTCTATTCATAAAAAAGCCATGCCTCATAACAAGACAGAAAGACAGACGATGACATATGTCGAAGGATGAAACAAAAGATGAGGATGCAGTAAAAGGCCATCAGGGCAACCATGACAGCTGGACAACAAACAGCCAAAGATTTTTAGCAAAGTGGCATACATGTCAGGTGCATGCCACTATCCAAACTGCAGAATAGATAGTGTTCTTTACTATCTTGGAGGTTGAAAGGGATACACCTTCGGAGATCGCAGCATGACAGTTACAGAACACCATCGTGACACAGACACAAGGAGGTCAACATGATGAGCTGATGGGCAGTCAGCAGGTGATGGACGGAGGAAAGTTGGTGTCCGAGAAAAAATACATAGCCAAGGCCAGTGGCATCAAAGATAAATCACAATGGGCAGACAATATTAAAGAAGATAATGCAATATGCTAGGTACAACAGGGCAAAGAAAGGCTAAAACAGACAAATCCTTATAGACTGACACAAGACAAAGTTATTATTTGTAGAACTGAATGAAACCTAAACATGGTGCAAGTGATGGGAATGAGCTGGTTTTTAATATTATTATGTCACCATGACAGTGAAGCAGTGAAAAATTTGCCATCTATTTTTTAAATCATTGATTACCAATGGAACCAACATGGTTTGTTTAATCGGATGGCCATTTATACTTTGTAGGTCACAAGTTGTCACGACTACGATGTTTGTCCAACATTTGACTGATGTTATAGTGCTTAAACATCAGGCATTCCAGGCATTAATCTAAGGCATTTAACAAAAGTGTCAGTATGGCAATGCAGCAAGATTTCCTTGAAAGGGCGCCATAGTTTAACATTTTTATTTTATATTTTGTTTTACCTTTGATGATTAATTTTCAAAAGTTCCTAAAGCTGGGTTAAGCCAGTGAACATTAATGTAAAAAGAAATTACACTTACATTTCTTAAACCTTGTCGTTCCACCTCCTGCTGTGTGCCACGCAGAATTAACTGATTCACATAGTGATTAAGGAGATAAAGATGATTAGCCTTGTTATGTTTTTGTAACACTGTCCAGAAGTAGCATTCAATGGTCTGAAAACAAGAAAAATAAAAAATAAATCAATCTATGCATTTTAAGAGTTTAGAAGCACAAAATATTACAAATTTAGACTTTCTAAAACAACATTTTAATTGCAAAAAAACTTGGCCCTCCTGCTTGGCGTAAAATTACATTTACTACTGTCACTTTTACTTGTCTGGTATGAACAGTCAGAATGACCGCTATTGGCAGTTCTAGTAGTTATAGAATTGCGCTAGTTGTAGTGATGATTCTTCATTAGTTTATAAATAGTACATGACTTATCTCATTATTAGTTCGAGTAAGAATTAGTCTAGGTATTTATTACTCATGAATCATGGACCCTTTTTATAAAGTGTTACCGGCTTAATGAACTGAAGTAATATATTTTAATTTTAAAATGTTACAGTTTCATAATTGAACTGTTCACATTTTACAATTACCTACCTCGCCATTTAACAGTTCATGAGGACGTAGTGTTGCTAGGTCTGCATGTCTCAGAGTGTAGCCTGATTGAAAAACTGCGACCACCAACTCTGTGTCCGGACTTGTCCATAGAAACTTGACCTATGGAAAGGTATACAAAGAAGTATTTATATATTGCATATTTTCGATATTTGTCAAGTAAAAATACTGTAATTATTTTTTTAAAAACATTACCTGTTCGGAAACATCCATTTTACAAAATTTCCTGGCTGGTTGTGTGTCTGTCTGGTTGTCTGTCTGTCTGGTTGTCAGGCCATCTTGTTGTGTGGTTGTCTCGTTGTCTGACTGTCTGTCTGTCTCGTTGTCTGACTGTCTGTCTGTCTCATTGTCTGTTTGTCTTGTTGTCTGGTCTTCTGGCTGTCTGGTTGTGTGGCCATCTTGTGGTGTGGTTGTCTTGTTGTCTGTCTGTCTGGTTGTCTGGCCATCTTGTGGTGTGGTTGTCTTGTTGTCTGACTGTCTGGTTGTCTGGCTGTCTTGTTGTCTGGTTGTCTGGTTGTCTGGTTGTCTTGGTGTATTGTTGTCTGACTGTCTTGGTGTCTTGTTGTCTGACTGTCTTGTTGTCTGGCTGTCTGGTTGTTTAACTGTGGTTTTGTCACCTTTTTTTTTGGTTACTTTTGTTGTAGGTTTGGGGTCCTTTTTTGGTGTTGAATAGTATTTTGAACGAGAAGCATTTTGTGGTGTGGGCATTTCTCTTCTAGACCAGCTTTCCTCTGCTAATTCTACTGTATGCTTCATTGGTCTTATTGGCCTTACAAGGAGGTTCTCTGGAAAACTGTGATTTATTATATGTTCTGTATATCTTCCTTTGAGGGAGGCATACATTTTCTGAATGAATTCAGCTGGTCTGAATTTTCTTTTTTTGTGAAGAATGGAATTTTTCACAATGCCGAACCACTTTTCCACATGACAATTTGTATCCCTAGTCTTTACTGTTTGTGTTGCATTGCCTGTGTTTTCTTTGTCCGATGCAAATCTCTTTAAATTCCCCAACATTACACCACTCCACAGTGGGAAGATCCCCATGTAATTATCCATGAGGACCTTGGGAATTTCAGGACAGTAGTATAAGTTTTTGTTTTTTACCTCTGCATCTTGTGCTTTGTCAACTGTGTTTTCCACCTCGTCAAACACTCTTCTAAACATTCTGGAGTATGGGGATCTACCCACAATTGTCTTTGCAGACCTCCTTTCTGCTTCATCCTCCCATGTGTCAATGACATCTACACCTGTGATGTCTTCAATGACTTGTCGCTCATTGTTAATAAGGCTTTCAAGAAATTGAAGGCTGTTGGTAACTGTCTGAGTGACAGTCTCGGACAGTAAAACAACGCAAAAGTGTTCAAAAATTTCGATTGCAGACTCGACATGTAATGTGTTCTGCAATCTGGCAAACACAAAGGTGGAGAACTCTTTCAGTCCCTTGTCATTAGTCTTCCTCCCAATACTCACAATGACAGCCTTGATAATGTGAGCAGAACACAGATGCAAAATTGTGACAGCCTTTATCTCTGCCGATGTCTTGCTTTTCCTGCAGACAGCATTGGTCCACTCCAAGTAAGAATCCATGCTCATCCGATTGAAGGCCAGAACTACTGCTTGCATCAGGGCCCAGCTGTAGTCTGTTTCCACTTTGTTAATTCTGATACTGGTGTAGTTCGATAGTTTCAGCAGAAACTGCATCAACCAAAAAGTCAAGGGTGGTATACTGTGCTCATTGCTCAGCAACTCACAAACTGGGAGCGGAGGTGCATCTCTACCTTTTCCAGGCAGAGTGAGTGCATAATACAGCACTCTTTTCTTTTGTTCAGGTAACTTTGAGACGACACCTCCTGTGGCATCAAGATATAATGACACAGGTGTTTCCTTTTTTCTGAGATGATGAACCAAGATGCTCACACCTACCTCGGTGTAAAGGTGTGCTCCAAAGGGGTTAATTTGAAGAAGTTGTATGTAGCCTGGGATGTTGTAAAAACTACTGTCACACTCTTTAAGAATACGTTGTGTGAGATGCATTTCAATGAAAACATTTTCATGTATAAGCATGCTTTTCTTTATTTCTGTTGAAATAACCTTTAGAATGTTTTTATTTAAACTTTGTGTTAGATTTCCAGAGATGAGCTCTTTAACAGGTGTTGATCTTAATCTTTTGTAGAACACATGACTTACACCTTGTGAGACCACTCTAGCTATCCGTCCCCTCCGTATGTTGCTTGCAGGCCTAAATCGTGTCTCTGTTTTTAGATGACGAATAGGCCCTGCTCGCTTGACTGTGATTGTAGCACTAGAGCCCTGTTGCTTCGGCTTTTTAAACATGGTAAAAGAGTACTGTGCACTGCAGCTTGAAAATTTGCAGACTGCTTTTACTTTTAAAAAGGGAAGATGTCTCTTCCTGCTTCTTGTGGCACGTACATGCTGGTAAGTGAAGTGAAGGACACAGCAAGGATTCCTCTTTTTAAATTTGTGGTACAGGATGTTGGTCCAAGGACAGCGAAGTTTATTGGAATTTTGAAGCGGTGAGATTTTCTTCCAGTCTTTTGCAGGAATTGTTATTACAAATTTTGAAGGAACGAATGGCAACTTTCTATATTTGTTTTTCTCTTTAGACTTCCCTCGTTTGTCTTCAATTATTTCTGATGTCACTTCACTGGCCTTTGAATCGGCACAACTGTCCTGTGAATCTCCCTCCTTTTTGTCTGACACAGTTTGACCCTTTCTTCTAAATGTCAGATGTTTGGCTGACAGTTTTGTTATGCTTTGCGATTCTGTTTCGGTGTCTGTCCAATCTTGTGCTACTGGGTCATGCTCGTCTGAATATACCTCAACTTCCTGGAACTTTTCTTCTTCTCCCTTTGTGGTTTGTTTTCTTACTGCTTCTTGTGTAATTATTTCTTTACAGTCAGACTCAGATGAAGCACTTAAACTTTCTGCCTGGCTCACACTAGACAAATTTAAATTGTCATCCTCATCTTCAATGTAACTTTCTGTGCTTTTCTTGTCTTCATCTGCCTTGTTTTTTTGTTTCAGTGTCTGTCCAATCTTGTGCTAGTGGATCATGCTCATCTGAGTATACCTCAACTTCCTGGAACGTTTCTTCTTCTCCCTTTGGGTTAATTGTTACATGTCTAGCAGGTTGTTTTGTGGTTTGTTTGCTTACTGCTTTTTGTGTAATTATCCCTTTACAGTCAGACTCAGATGAAGCACTTACATTTTCTGCCTGGCTCACACTAGACAAATTTAAATTGTCATCCTCATTTTCAATGTAACTGTCTGTGCTTTTCTTATCTTCATTGGCCTTGTTATCACTTTCCTTTTTAGACTGGCTCTGTAATTCAACTAATCCTTTGATATTTCTTCTGTTGTATCTCCACACAACTAATAACCACTTTCGGTTCCTGTGTGTGTCACTTTTTAAGATTGCGTTTGCTAATTTTGACCAAATGGCAGAGTTTGCAGAGGTGTCTTGTTCTAAAATTTGAACAGATAGGAAACTTTGTACAACAGCATCTACACCTCCTGCTACTTTCCAGAGGTCAGCTCTTGCTACTCCCTGTCCTTTCCGAGGTTTAGGCATTTTCTAAACTATAAATAACACAAACAAAAACATGTTCACTCTGAAATGCATTTATACCATAACTGCAGTTAATTTACTGTAAACCCACATGTTTAAAAGGAAAATTTAAATTCTGTCATCATTTACTCACCCTCATGTTGTTACAAACCTGTATACATTTCTCAACACAAATGAAGATATTTTGAGAAATGTTTGTAACCAAACCGTTTCTGGACCCCATTCACTTCCATGGTAGGAAAAAAGAATACCATGGAAGTAAATGGGGTCCACGAGTATTTTTACACAGGTTTGTAACAACATGATGGTGAGTAAATTATGAAATAATTATTTTTTGAGTGAACTATCCCTTTAAGACCAGTTCTGGTGAAATTCCAGTTTCATTGTCTACTGTATGTGGTGTTTTCAACAGGCTTTAAGACAAACCATCCATATTTTCTCCATGACATTTGTGTTTTCCAAAGTCAGTGTCATTCACACAGTTTGAAATCATCCTTGGTTTAAAACATCGGAAACATGTCACCAATCACATCTTTTTAGTAGAATGTGTTGATCAGTAGTTTGAGACATAGATATTATTTATGTATGTTGCATAGACTTGGCACTGCAAAAACTGCAGCATAACTGCTTCATCTCTACTTCTGTGATGGTCACATGTAAAATACATGCTGTAAACTATGTTAATGTGATTGGTTAGATGTTAGGGACATAGGAAACTATGGTGATTTCAAACCACATAAATGACAGAGTGTTTGTAAAACACCAATTTTATGAAGAAAAAAATTCAGTAGACATATAAACAACAATAAAAACATGATTTCACACCTTTTGACCTTATATAATAAAGTAGTGTGTGCATGTGCACAAAGTTGGATCTCATATCAAAAACATAATCAGCCAACCTTCATGCATTATTAGGCTAACAAATTCTTAAAAAGTCTGGATCCATACTTTGGTTTCATGGCTAGCAGATTAACACAAACAAGGTTAATCAAATAAATTAAATTTGATAGATTATTTAAGCCCACTGTACATGTATATCTTAGCTGTGGATAACAACAACCAATTATTGAATTGACTGTGTTAGAACGTTAAATACTGCATTGTCTGTGTTTTAAATACATTTGCGTAAATTTAATGTATTAATAGGATCAATCTTAGGTTGTGTCTACCATTTGGGTTGTACACTGTTAATATTGATGTGTTTGTTCCCTCCCTTATTCATATTACTAACAAATGAATTTATTGCTTACAAAATTAATTATTGGTAACAAAAAAATTATGTAGTCTTTAAAAACTGAAAAATAATTTCATATGAACCTACAGTAACATTGTGACTTGTTAAACACAACTCTTCATCAGATCAAAAAAACTACACATTATCAAATTAATGTTAATGAACGGAAATGTTCTGTGTAACATAGACTATTTACAACTGCATATTTATTTCCCTTTAAATATTTATTATATTTAGTTTGTTTTTAGATGTAACAGTCATACTAGCCTAATTAAATGACCTAAATATGTGCATTTCGGTTACTTTTTTAAACAACTTTCAGTTACACTATAAGGTTCCATAAATCATCCAATGAATTAAGACATAATTTTTTTTACTTAAATATGAACAAATGCGGATTTAATGCATGCACTAATAATGAACTATGAACAGTAATTATTAAGCACATGGCATTTTTTCTTTGTTAGTTAATGTAATATCTAACAATGAATTAATGTGTTGAGTCATGTAATTAATGATGACTCTTTATTAGTTAAGGTTAGTGCATACTCATTAACTCAGCATAGTTTTGTATTTAAGCAGAACTAATCTAAGTATTGGGTCATCATGATTCATTGACCATTTTTATGAAGTGTTACCCAAATTCCTATTACACCTCATCTTCTATCACTATCACGCAGGAGCCACAGTCTCTGCATGCATAATCAAAAATGAGAAACTTAAATAGTCTAGAAACTCGTAAAATATTTATGTAATACATTAGACACCTTTTGGGTACTGAAACCCGGTGCCCCTATGGCACCGGTGCCTATATGGCCGGTATCTACCGGAAGGGGTTAATAATAAAAGTTTAATTTCTTCGCTTAACTTAAATGAGTTTGTTAATGTTTTTCATTGTTGTAGTTTTAGATTGATTAAATGAAACCCAAAACAATCATTTGTTTTGTAAAATCTAAGGATCTTTAGATTTATTTATATTATAAGGCGGGTAAAATGTTTTCCATCTATTCGTTTTTCTAAAACGTTCTGTTTAATATAAGCGAGTCATTTAACTAATTTATTGTTGTTCTGTTATAATATAAAATAATAATGAACAAATAAGAATTTGTAGTAATGGAAAATTACGTCTTTCGTTTATTTGTTTTAACGCAGATACCATCCATCGAATTCGTTTTATTAATAAAAAAGCTATTTAATATAAACGAGTTTGTGATTGTATTTTATTGTTGTTTTTCGTTAAGAACAACAATGAACAAACATTTTAAAAATTCATTTTATTAATAAAGGGAAATATTTAATAGGCTAATCTAATGTTAAATATCATATGTAGCCGCCTACATATGTTGAACTTCTTTGCCAAAAATATTTTCTTTTAAAATATGCAGTGTCTTTAATAAGTTTAGAAGATGAAAAAAATCCACACCTGCACATTCATAACAATACAAATCAGACACATCTTTGTAAGAACGAAAGTATCCGTGTTATTTTTATATTCTGACTTAAAAGAACAATTTGGAAAATGTGATGCTGAAAGGAGCGCGTAATGGCCGCAATTCTCTGACGGCAGTTTATTTTGCTAATATGGTACCGTTTTCTTCAGAGGAATTGCTAAAAGTTATTACTTGACTGATGTTTTTATTATTACTACGGTTGTTAAGGGCTTCTGAGATGGGAAGCGGACATATTGAAAGCGCAAAACGTGGATGGTTTTACAAACCGATAACGGAAATATTTGGGGTGAATTACAAATGGCGTTTTTCGCCCTTGAAGGGCACTTCGCGAACAGGATGTCGCATGAACAGTCGATCCAAACTAAGAGAAAAAGACGCTGTATTTTATGGCTCTATTTGCCAATTGTATATTAATTACAACACTATTACACACAATTGCGCAAAATGGAATGTTAAAAAGATTTCATTTAATTTACACATCAAAAATCTCACAACGAAGAAATCAAGAATGCAGGTCTTGAAATATGATGGTGCTTTAGGCAAATCATTAATAAACAAATTATGGCAAAATGACAAACACAAAAGAATTTTCATTGTGATTTATGCTGTACTTTCATCCAATTATTAACTTTCTATGGTTGCGAATATATAGGCCTACACCATGACTGAAAATATCATTACGTTTAATTAGATAGCAAACAACAATATAAATTAAATTCTTACCTTGGCATCAAAGAAAGGTGCATAAATGACCGGACCAATGCATAAGAAATGTATATTACTCACAGTAATTTGTCGGCCAGGCCTAAGTCTTTCATTTAAACGAACTTTCAGCCACCACCATATCCTAGGATAGCCTATATTGCAATGTTAAGACACTGTATATGAGGAATGCCCACGTCAAACCTCTTGCAGTGTCCTGATTGGCTCATTGCTCGCTTCACTATTGGTTAATTAGCATGGTTGCCCCTTGGATACATTGATTCATTGGTGTTTCAAGTACCCGCGAAAAGCACTTAACCAAACAAAGGTTACGCAACTTTGTAGCTAAAACACAGTTAGAACTTTAAAATGTTTCCACGGAAGAGGAAAAAAAGAATGAAAAAAACAAGTTTATTTTTTAAAGTTGCTTTATTTAGATTGTATGCTCTTGAAGTTTAAAAAGGTTTTTGATCAGTCAATCAATCAATCAATCAAAATTGTATTTATATAGCACTTTTCCAAACAAATGCATGCAGTTGAAAGTGCTTTACATGTTTAGAAATGAAAACCAAGTACCTAACAATGAAAAACGCATAAAATACACAAACACATAAAATATAAATAGCATAATAGTCCGTAGAAATATCTGGATAAAAATAAATATAAACAGAATAAAAGACAGCTTCATTTAAAATATAATTTTAGAAAAAAACAAATAAAGCAAAAATCAATAGAAATAAAAACTATTTAACTAAAATTACTAAAAAGCCAAAGTAGAAAAAGTGTTTTTAATTTAGTTTTAAAAATATTTATGTTATCAGCACATCTTATGTCCTGGTATTCAAGAGGCGAGTAGCATAACTGCTGAAAGCAACATCACCATGTTGTTTTTGTTCTACTATGAGGTACAGTTAAAAAAAGAGAGTCTGAAGATCAAGTCAGAATATATTATATAATTAATATATTGTAAGCATTTCAGAAAGACAATCTGGAGCAATTCCATGCAATGCCTTTAAAACGAATAAAAGGTTTTTAAAGTCAATACGAAAACTAACAAGTTAACCAGTACAGATGTAATATGTTCTCTCTTTTAAGTTTTTGTCAAAATTCGAGCAGCCATATTTCGGATCAGTTGTAACTGGTTTATTGTATTCTTTGGTAACCCCAATAGGAGGGCCAAAAATAACTCTTGTGTCACAGAGGGGGGATTATTTAGAGTACTTTGCAGTTGATTTGACACATCTATGACAGAAGCTCTTTGAGTTTAATGGATTTAAAGGCATAAAATAATCTATATAAAATGTTACGTACGGAAAGTGCCAAAAATAGCTCTTGTGTCATAGAAGAGGGATTATTCAGAGTAATTTGCAGTTGGTTTGACACGTCTATGACAGAAGCTCTTTGAGTTTAATGGATTTAAAGGCATAAAATAATCTATATAAAATGTTACGTACGGAAAGTGCCAAAAATAGCTCTTGTGTCATAGAAGAGGGATTATTCAGAGTAATTTGCAGTTGGTTTGACACGTCTATGACAGAAGCTCTTTGAGTTTAATGGATTTAAAAGCATAAAATAATCTATATAAAATGTTACATATAGAAAACGCCCAAAATAGCTCTTGTGTCATAGAAGAGGGATTATTCAGAGTAATTTGCAGTTGGTTTGACACGTCTATGACATAAGCTCTTTGAGTTTAATGGATTTAAAAGCATAAAATAATCTATATAAAATGTTACATATAGAAAACGCCCAAAATAGCTCTTGTGTCATAGAAGAGGGATTATTCAGAGTAATTTGCAGTTGGTTTGACACGTCTATGACATAAACTCTTTGAGTTTAATGGATTTAAAGGCATAAAATAATCTATATAAAATGTTACATATAGAAAACGCCCAAAAATGCTCGTGTCATAGAAGGGGGATTATTCAGAGTAATTTGCAGTTGGTTTAACACGTCTATGACAGAAGCTCTTTAAGTTTAATGGATTTAAAGGCAAAAAATAATCTATATAAAATGTTACGTAAGAAAAGTGCCCAAACGAGCTCTTGTGTCATAGAAGAGGGATTATTCAGAATAATTTGCAGTTGGTTTGACACGTCTATGACAGAAGCTCTTTGAGTTTAATGGATTTAAAAGCATAAAATAATCTATATAAAATGTTACGTACGGAAAGTGCCAAAAATAGCTCTTGTGTCATAGAAGAGGGATTATTCAGAGTAATTTGCAGTTGGTTTGACACTTCTATGACATAAGCTCTTTGAGTTTAATGGATTTAAAGGCATAAAATAATCTATATAAAATGTTACATATAGAAAACGCCCAAACTAGCTCTTGTGTCATAGAAGAGGGATTATTCAGAATAATTTGCAGTTGGTTTGACACGTCTATGACAGAAGCTCTTTGAGTTTAATGGATTTAAAAGCATAAAATAATCTATATAAAATGTTACGTACGGAAAGTGCCAAAAATAGCTCGTGTCATAGAAGAGGGATTATTCAGAGTAATATGCAGTTGGTTTGACACGTCTATGACATAAGCTCTTTGAGTTTAATGGATTTAAAGGCATGAAATAATCTATATAAAATGTTACATATAGAAAACGCCCAAACTAGCTCTTGTGTCATAGAAGAGTGATTATTCAGAGTAATTTGCAGTTGGTTTGACACGTCTATGACATAAGCTCTTTGAGTTTAATGGATTTAAAGGCATGAAATAATCTATATAAAATGTTACATATAGAAAACGCCCAAAATAGCTCTTGTGTCATAGAAGAGGGATTATTCAGAGTAATTTGCAGTTGGTTTAACACGTCTATGACAGAAGCTCTTTGAGTTTAATGGATTTAAAAGCATAAAATAATCTATATAAAATGTTACATATAGAAAATGTCCAAACTAGCTCTTGTGTCATAGAAGAGGGATTATTCAGAGTAATTTGCAGTTGGTTTAACACGTCTATGACAGAAGCTCTTTGAGTTTAATGGATTTAAAGGCATAAAATAATCTATATAAAATGTTACATATAGAAAACGCCCAAAAATGCTCTTGTGTCATAGAAGGGGGATTATTCAGAGTAATTTGCAGTTGGTTTAACACGTCTATGACAGAAGCTCTTTAAGTTTAATGGATTTAAAGGCAAAAAATAATCTATATAAAATGTTACGTATGGAAAGTGCCCAAAATAGCTCTTGTGTCATAGAAGAGGGATTATTCAGAGTAGTTTGCAGTTGGTTTAACACGTCTATGACAGTAAGCTCTTGGAGTTTAATGGATTTAAAGGCATAAAATAATCTATATAAAATGTTACATATAGAATTCGCCCAAAACTGCTCGTGTCATAGAAGGGGGATTATTCAGAGTAATTTGCAGTTGGTTTAACACGTCTATGACAGAAGCTCTTTAAGTTTAATGGATTTAAAGGCAAAAAATAATCTATATAAAATGTTACGTAAGAAAAGTGCCCAAACGAGCTCTTGTGTCATAGAAGAGGGATTATTCAGAATAATTTGCAGTTGGTTTGACACGTCTATGACAGAAGCTCTTTGAGTTTAATGGATTTAAAGGCATGAAATAATCTATATAAAATGTTACGTACGGAAAGTGCCAAAAATAGCTCGTGTCATAGAAGAGGGATTATTCAGAGTAATTTGCAGTTGGTTTGACACGTCTATGACAGAAGCTCTTTGAGTTTAATGGATTTAAAGGCATGAAATAATCTATATAAAATGTTACATATAGAAAACGCCCAAAATAGCTCTTGTGTCATAGAAGGGGGATTATTCAGAATAATTTGCAGTTGGTTTGACACGTCTATGACATAAGCTCTTTGAGTTTAATGGATTTAATGGCATAAAATAATCTATATAAAATGTTACATATAGAAAACGCCCAAAATAGCTCTTGTGTCATAGAAGGGGAATTATTCAGAGTAATTTGCAGTTGGTTTGACACGTCTATGACAGAAGCTCTTTGAGTTTAATGGATTTAATGGCATAAAATAATCTATATAAAATGTTACATATAGAAAACGCCCAAAATAGCTCTTGTGTCATAGAAGAGGGATTATTCAGAGTAATTTGCAGTTGGTTTGACACGTCTATGACAGAAGCTCTTTGAGTTTAATGGATTTAAAGGCATGAAATAATCTATATAAAATGTTACATATAGAAAACGCCCAAAATAGCTCTTGTGTCATAGAAGAGGGATTATTCAGAGTAATTTGCAGTTGGTTTGACACGTCTATGACAGAAGCTCTTTGAGTTTAATGGATTTAAAGGCATGAAATAATCTATATAAAATGTTACATATAGAAACGCCCAAAATAGCTCTTGTGTCATAGAAGAGGGATTATTCAGAATAATTTGCAGTTGGTTTGACACGTCTATGACAGAAGCTCTTTGAGTTTAATGGATTTAAAAGCATAAAATAATCTATATAAAATGTTGCGTATAGAAAATGCCCAAACTAGCTCTTGTGTCATAGAAGGGGGATTATTCAGAGTAACTTGCAGTTAGTTAGACACGTCTATGACAAACAGTCTCGAAGTTTAATCGATTTTAGAATTTAATCTATTTAAAGTATTAAAATTAGTATACAAAGTATAAAATGCTAATTTTACAAATAGAGTTTTGTGCTATGAAGAGGGTATTTTTTTGAACATTTATGCGTTGGTTTGATGTCATAATATCAGTTGGTTAAATTATTTAATTGATTTTAAAGCTTAATTAAAAATAATTTTTTTTCTGTGATTTTAAGCCTTGTGCCATGAAGAGAACCCTTTTTTATGTGCATTTACACTGGTTTGGGCTCAAAACATGCTGTGCACAGAGAGTTTAATGAGTTTGAATTTGAATATCAAACGAATGTCAAACATAAAACTAACTTTACCGCAGTACATTACGTATCAACTTTCGCGAAATAAAATCACTGAAAGCCTCTCTTTCGCTAGGTTTTGGCTAAATGGGATACAGCTTCGCCAAATCTTGCCAGATGTTGGGTTTAGGGTTAGGTTTGGGCGTAGTATTAGGATGAAAACAGCGGTTATGGTTAGATGGGATACAACTACGGCATAGATCCCATGAAATGGTAGGTTTCGAGTTAGGTTTGGGGGTAGGATTAGGAACAAAACAGCACTCATTCAGCAAGATTTCACAAGATTGCTGTAGCTGTATCCCTTCTAGCCACAACTGGTTGTTATCCGTGGACAACAGACCTCAGAATCAGACAGAAATATATATTTATTTTCTTGCACGTACCACTGTCTTCAAGGTGGTCGCGAGCCAGTTCAAACATGCGCAGGTGCATGTTTGTGATGGGGTTGAACGACCCGCATGCCAGCAGCACTACTTTGATTTCCTCTTGCGATGTCATTGATCACATAAAAGATGTTTACTGCAGAAAAAAATATAAATGAGCTAGATATAAATATACCGGTAAAAACTAACATCTGCAAGTCTATGGACTTTCCTCTTAAAAGGGGGGGGGGGGGGGGTTTAAAAATTGCATTTACATTACTAACGTTATTGTTACCCAAGTCCAAGACGACGTTTGGAAATCAGAAAACAAGAAAAGGGAAACACTTAAAGAAACCCTGAATATTTCCTATAAGTGTCAAAGGTTATTAGGCTCATGTAAGTGAAAGTGAAGTGAAAGACCGAGGGTCTAAAATATTTAAAAATGTTTCCACCATAAGATTTAACACCATGTCACAAATGTGCGGTAATAATGTGTCAACCAGCTAAAAACTATTTAGCTCTTACCAAATCAACAACACAGTCTCGTGCTTCCTATTTTAGTTGGTGTTGCTGTAAAACTGCCTCACGGACCTTACAGACCCAGACTTTAAATAACCCATAAACGCAGCGAAACGTTGTTTGTCGACAATACGACACACAAATCTAAAGTTTTTATTAATATTAGATCCTAAATGTGACGGCTGTAACAGTATATGCAACAAATGATCAGTGCGAGTGGGAGAGTTACGCAATTCCGGTGTCGTCACCTCGTATTCAAGAACATCAACCCTGCGCAACATTTACGCAAAAAGCAATGACGTGCTAGCAGTAACAAACCACACCTTAGCATCTATATTAGATAAACAGCACCGAACTTCTCTCCTAGTTTTGTTTCGACAAAAGGACTTTTATTGGAGAATAAAGGACGGGTGGGAATTACGTCACTACTACTTTTAAATAACGCATTAGTGGATTCTACAGTGTGTGCATTGTTTTATTAGCTGGATGTGTGCTAGCTACGCTAGCTGCGCAGGGACATGAAGAAGAGTGGGATTGCTTTTATGAATGTGATATTGCCTGAATGATATTAAAAGATAGTAAACGAAAATAAAATAAAACATTTAGCATCATACTGCCAACAATTGTGTATTTAATCTACTTATATACAAAAATAACTGATATAAACAGCTGATTCAGAACAATAACATAAATGTCATGTTCTGTATGAATACATGAGAATGATAAAATGTGATATATTTTTAGGATATAAAGAATGGCGTCTCGGGGTAAATCAGAAACAAGTAAACTGAAACAAAACATGGAAGAACAGCTGGACCGGTTGATGCAACAACTGCAAGATTTAGAGGAGTGCAGGTACAGTAATGGCATCCTTAATGTGAGTTCTGTTACATACACTAAAAAATGCAAGGTTTTTATTTTACATTTGTATAATTTTAATGTACTTTTTTCATTTCAGGGAAGAACTTGATGAGGAGGAGTATGAGGAAACTAAAAAAGAGACATTAGAGCAAATGAGCGAGTTCAATGAATCCCTGAAGAAGTTTATGTCTGGGAATATGACACTAGTAGATGAATTGGGGGGAATGCAACTGGTGAGAAATAAAACTCTCATTCAGGCATATTAAAGTCTTAGCCAAAATTTTTGTTAGAAAGTTTTATAATGTGAATGATGCCTTTATAACTGTGCTAATATTCATCCTTCAGGCGATCCAAGCTGCCATCAGTCAAGCATTTAAGACGCCTGAAGTTATTCGGCTGTTTGCCAAAAAGCAGCCAGGGCAGCTGAGGACAAGAATGGCTGAGGTGAAGTTTTTTGCATTTATGATATTAATAATGTACAGTGAGATTTAACCCCAAATTTTTTGAACGATGATGATGATCTCAGATGTTTGGACATATCCAAATACGTGTGCTAATACTAAACATTCATATCATACTGCATGCATTTATCAGATGGACCGTGACGTGATGGTTGGAAAGCTTCCTCGAGATGTCTATACTCAGCAGAAAGTGGAGATCCTCACAGCTCTTAGAAAACTTGGCGAGAAGGTGAGAAAGTTTTTATTGATAGCATAACCCTGTCCCACCTGTTACTGTAGATTATATTGTATCATGTTGTGTACTTTTTAACAACTTTTAAATGTTTCCATCATCAGTGTCTTACATTTTTTTGTATTCATAAATGCACAGCTTACACCAGAAGATGAAGCGTTTCTTGCCGCCAATGCTAGTGCTAAACTGAGCCAGTTTGAGAAGGTCACTGCTAGCCTAGGTAAGATTACCCAGCACAGCAGTACTTTTACTATAGCTGTTGACTGTTATAATTCACAGACAAATACTTTGTTGCCTCTACAGGATCGGAAGATAAGATAATGGCATTGGCCAGTTCTGGGGTCGAGAAAACCCAGACATAAAGATGTACTTGAGTTTTACTGTTTTTTTTACAACGACTGCAATTTCTTAGTTGATGGATGTGGTTCAATATGTGCTTTAGGAGTAATCATACAGATATTTGTGTTGTATGCATCCTGCACATTTTATGACCTATTGTACTGATCTGGGTACAATGAAAAACTGAGTTTACATTGTTCTGAACACTTAAACATGATAGATATCTGACATTTTAGACATCATAGTGTTGTCTTTTGTTTTTAATTTTCATAGTTCGTTTTTAGTCCTCTGGTTGTAATGTAATGTATTACAGACTGTGCAGCCAATTACTCTTTTGGTACAGAGTATTTGATATAATTACTATGAATTTTATTTCATTTCATTTTTGTGATTTTTAACCAGTGTGATGTTTGTAAATATTTTGTATTAGAATATAATTGATGAAAACCTGCCAATGTTTATTGTTTTATGTACGCCACACATCTCATTTATTTTATTGCTTTGCACAACAGTATTGATTGTATTTTGGAAACAAATCTCTTCAAAATATATTGCAGATGCATAAAAAAAATTAGGAAACTAAAGACGTTCAGCTGTGCCAGTGCACTTTACAACAAGGTTCAATTCATTAACATCAATTAGGCATCATAATAATAATCATAATAACATTTGATCTGCATTTATCTAGGTTGTTCATTTACAAGTATAATATTATTTAGTTAGCTAGTTAAAATTAACTTTACAATAAAGTGTTACTGTCATGTTACCATAAACAGCTTGTCAACCCAGTAATTTTACTATGACATTAGCTGGCTCTAAAACATTTGGCAGCATTGGGAATGTTATACATTATTAAACACTAGGAGGCGCTCTAATTCCAAAAACTTCTGCTATGATCTGCAATTCACTTTGCATTGATGCCTCATAAAAAATTCTTTAAGAAAGATGAAGGTAAATTGATTAAAAATCTTTTAGTGATGAGCAAAATCTTCCTATCCTTCAAATCTTTAATAAATGTGGGAATGATGGATATTTTCATTTAATGCTAAACATTAAAGTAGGCCTATCTGTTTATTACTCAGTATCATATAATTATGGACATACATTAAAAAGCATCTTAGCATGCAAGCATCTCCAGGGTAAAGCCTTTTGGAAAAGGAGCATCAAAGTCACTGATTTCACATTGATTTCAATCTTTTACACAGCCTTACTCAGCCAATATTAAAGATATCAAGGTTATATTTTCAAAAAAAATAATAATAATAAATAAGTACTTAATTAAATGAATAAATAAGTAAATGTAGAAATCAATGAAACAGTGAAAAAACTATATATATATAATATATATATATATATATATATATATATATATATATATATATATAGTATAAATATACACACATTTATTTATTCATTTAATTAATTATTTATTTCTGCATTTATTTATTTATGTATTCATTAATTTACGTATATCTAGATTTATTTATTTATTTACGTATTTATTCATTTATATACACTTAAGTCATTTTTTTTTTGTTATAAAACAGTATATAACTAAAAAATCACTAGCTGATTTCTCAAAAGGGTCAAATTTCTTGAAATATAAAACCCTCCATATAATGCTAACACTGCAGTAAATGTGAACATAAAAAGAAACTGTTGTAGTGTAGCCTATATAAAAAAATGCATTCAAACATGTTTCCCATCTCATTATCCTTTATTTTGTTCAATAACAAGCATCGACTTCACTATAATTGTCCAATTTTAGAAAAGTGAATGAGCTTGAGGGCAGCATCCAACAATTCTACAACATCCCCAGTTTTCATTTCTAGAGCAAAAAAGAATTCAAAACGTGAACAATGACCACTGAAGACTGCAAATTCATAAACGCTAATCTTTGATTCAGTAGTATAATCGGTCCTGACCCATCTTCAGCTTCAATGTGTCACTTACAGAAAATATTTATATCTGTTACACATGCAAAGACGATGCCCCTTTAAATACACACCACCTGCAGCTGTTCACACCGAAAATATTTCATCTGGGAACGTTTCTGTGTCAGCATCCTAAAATTGTCAAACCACGTGACAAAATCACATTGTTTAAAATGCATTAAACACTGTTTCCTCTTAAGAACCTGCAGATGAATATTTGTATTGGGGAGGGGGGAAAAGGACGACAGATATAGTAAAGATTTGTGCGATTTTCAGTATAAACATCAAACAAATTTTGGTCTCATGAAGTGATCCGCATCATCTGATCGGAAACAGTTTTTAAACAAAATGATTGAGAATACAATATGAAAACAAACATTCTGTTATATTTGTGAGAAATGGATTGTGTCTTGAGTTATGAATTTCATGCTGCCCTCTTTATCAGGAAATACACTTCAAGATCACCTTGCACTATACACAAATTGTTAAAACTCATATATCCACATTTGCTGCCTAAAGTTCATTTCAATAAAGTACATCTTTTTAAAAGTGACATGATTTAGTACAATATTCATTGATGATACAGTATGGACCTATTTTAGCTACACATCAACATGAACACAAGACATCTATGTTGGACAATTAAAACGTCCACTATTGAGAAAACTAGCTGTTGACCCCCTAGTATAACATAAAATGAAATGAAATCAAATAAAAATCGCTTCCGTGTGCCTATAAGAAACCTAATGTTAAATTATATTATAAAATATAATAACTAAAATGGCATGGATGAATGTTAGCTCTGTTATTAATGGGCTGTGATAGGCAAAAGGCACTCCTAACTCTTCCAGCTGAATTTATGAGGGGGATCTGTTGACCAAATCGTCAAAAGAAAAAGAAAAAAAGTTAAAATTATAATTATAAAAAAATAAGAGTCAACATTTCTGAACAAATCTTTCATTCTTCGCCCTTTCATTGGTCACAAAAACAGACCTTCTTCACAACTCCCCATCGTACCTTTCCTCATAACATATAAAATTATATTTATACCATCTTTCACAACCTTTCACTTTAGACCTTAAACTGAGGAAATACGTGCCTATAAACAATACATCAACAAAAAATGGATTTCTGAATAAAGTACACCCTAAAAAATGCTGGGTTATTAAGGTCAAAAAGGGATGAGCCCAGCCGTTGGGTTAAATTAACAAAAAAAAAAGTTTATATTTGACCTAACAATGGGTTGAAAAGCCCAGCGTTTTTAATAGTGTACCCTAAAGCTTTACTTCTCTCTTAACTAAACCATCAAAATTCTCCCAAATAATTAACATTCTTTTTAAGCCCACCGGGAACTAAATATATTTTCTGGTTTTCCAAAAACTGGATATTTCCCGAAAAATACGGCCATTTTGGTAGTACGGAGCCCCCAAGGGGACATGGAGCAAAAATTAAATAAAGTTTAGTTTCGCGTGCGCAAGTAAAACTATCGCATTTAGTTTCGTATGCGCATGTGAAACAATCGCGTTTAGTTTCCCAGGCGCACGTGAAACTATCATTTTCACGTGCACACGCAATAGTTTCACGTGAGCACGCGAAAGTTTCACGTGAGCCCGCGATAGTTTCACGTGAGCACGCGAAAGTTTCACGTGAGCACGCGATAGTTTCACGTGAGCACACGAAACTAAACTTTAAAAAAAATTCTGCACATGAAGGTTTCGCGTGACCACATGAAACTAAACTTAAAAAAAATTCTGCACATGAAGGTTTCGCGTGAGCACATGAAACTAAACTTTTTTTTACTCATATGTCAACTTAGGGGCTCAGTATTACGGAGAGGGGTGCATCCTAAAAAAATTCCAATCGCAGTCAAAAAAATGAAACTGATGCCACTACATGGAGAAATGCAAACCTGGAGAAGATACCATCACCAAAATAGAATAAAAGTTTACCAAATGTAAACAAATATCATTACACAACTCTACAGTACAGTTCCATGTACAATAAAATCTAGCGGCCGTACTGCAAAAATATCATATATATCGTATGTTGTATTTTTACTAGTAAATTGAAATGTGTTGTGATAAAGGAAGGGTTAGCCCTTTTATGCTTAAAAGAGTTTTAGGGGCTTTAAAATGACAAGAATTCAATACTAAACTAAACGTCATTGGGTTAACCCTGAATTTACGAACGAAAATGAATAAAATACAAAAAATAAAAACATCCCCCCATTACTTTATTTTCAGTACCGTTCAAACTGACCATCTTGAGCTAAAATTGTCATCAACACGGGTCTGTTCAATACATCACAGACCTAACAATGCTCATATAACCGATCACCGATAGCACATCATCTCACACGGTAAAAAAAGAGTTTTTGCGCTTACATTTTTAAGTAGCCCAACTTGGAAGTCACATCAACTTAAACTATTATCAGTGACAAAGAGTTAGCTTAACTTATTTTAACATTATTTGATAAGTTACAGCAACTCATCACCAGTCAAGAATACAGTACATGACTTTCATGTTGATTATACTTATGAATTTAAGTGCAGTTTTTTCTTACAGTCACTACAGTCGCAAAATGTTTCCCAAATTGGTGCATACTGTGATTCCAATTGGTCTTTATGTATTACAGAAAACACAAGCACTGACTATCACTTAAGAATGGCTTAAATAATCGCAATGTTCCTAAATTGTACAACATACAGTACCACGCAATAAACAACAGTATATTCATCACCTGAATGTGATTATTAGTCCCCAAAACAAAAACGTCTGCGCCACCACTCGACTAAAACACAGAAGCTGTGGTAGCGTTAATGCCATTGCGAGCTCAGCTAGTATTAGCGTACGTATAGCCGAAACACCGAACTGATTCCACGCCTAAATAAAAATAAGATGCACACCCACCCGAGAGGAAAGACAATGGAGTCTGTCACAGAAACCTCAGCCGCTATCATGGGTTTCTCTCTCTGTGAAGCGAACGTCTCGTACGAGCATGACGGAAAAGTTGAACTGAACATGCGAAAAGCATTTCTGACGGAAATATTCTACAGCAGTGTATTTTTGTCGTCGGATAGGCTTTCACGAACACATTGACTAATTACATGGTTTCATCATATTTACAAAATATCAAAAAGCAATTGTATTCTTTCATACCCATGATTGCAAATCTTGCCATGCAATATAAAGAGAGAAGAAAAATATTGACAAAAAATGCTTTTTAAAGCAAAGAGTCCAAACCTTTTTTCCTCTAGATTCTGTAGCAAATCTATCTTAAATTCATGTGCAAGGATTATACATTAAATCGTTCTTGTGACTCCATAAAGCAGAAGGTCAAAATAAAAGTGCAGGGATGTGTCCTTACACGGCTCCAAAGAAAAGCAAATCGAAATAAATTAATAACTTGGATCTTGTGATAACTATACTACACAGAAAATCACCACGATAAGATGTCAGCCTCGGCTGGTGGAAAATAAGCTGCAACACCTGTCACGACAGACACCAGATATATTCGCATCTATATTGTACATATATTGTATAATTATTACGTTGTTGTTTGTACGCATGGCTCTGTAGGTAGGGGCTGAAAGGGAAACATGGGCGTCCCTATTGGGTGTGACTGTGCGAGTGTGTGTACTGATCTGTGTGTGTGTGTTTTAGTAGGTAAGGGTGGAGTCGTCCCATTCCAGCTGCTGCTGTCTGCTGGAGCTCTGCTGGTCTTCAGGCTCACCGGCCTCATCCTCGCTGCTGCCCGACTCTGCGCTGGTGATGTCATCTTCCTCCTCGCCATCCTCGCTCTCCTCCTCTTCCTCATCGCCTTCTTCCTCGCTGCTGTGCTGGTCCTCATAAGTCTAAGAGGTAAAAGAGAGTCTTGATCTTTTGTACTGTGGAAAAACTCAAAATCTTATAAACATAAAATCCTCAATTTGGTATTGAAAAAACTCTTTCGAGTCAATAAAGTAAAATAAAATGAACAAATGAAGAGTTTGGTTCCAAAACGCGATAAATGCCAGAAAAAGAAAAAAAAAACAGTATTGTATCTGGTCAGTATTAAAAAGTAAATTCTTAATTTTAAGCAAAATCCAATATCCTCCGTGTTATTCTGTCATCTTTTCTCCCTTTTTTCCCAAAACGCAATAAACGCCACTCCTCCTTTTCTGCAGAATGCAATAAATCCGCTCAACAAATCACAGCGCACCATTCCACGCACTTCCTAGTTTTCCTCATCTTGTACTTCATGATCAACAAACAAACAAAAACAAAATAATACTTTGATGGCATTGATAAACCTCTGTGGTGGTTTTCTGTATAAATAAATAAATAAACGTAAGCCATCAAAATATAATGATTTACGCGAGAGGCACTCGGGAGACGGAAAAATGCTGGTTGTTTATTCCCCGACAGCATCAAGCTTCTCTCATGCTAACACATTGACCCCAGGGGATCTTATGAAAAACTTTCCATTATTTTACTCGAAGTCAACGAAAATCGAGCAGGACCAAAACATTTTACAGCTGATCGCTGTCAAAAAAGTTCACGACGACGTCCCAAGGATGATCGCAGCAATGACAGTGTTCTTAATATGACAAAGTATGTGTTTTGATTAATGCCATTAATGTTTTTTTTTATCAGTGTATACCACTAGTCAACTAAATGAATATAACATGGAAAAGATGAATGCATATTTATATATTGATTCAATAAATTTATAGCAATTTGGAAAAAAATTGATTTATTGCATTTTGTCGAAAAAATTATCAGTTTTTATTATAAATCTTTGAAAATCAAACAATGGATTTGAATTTTTTATGTTTTTATAACCTAAAGATGCTATGTGAAAGTTTGTAACAGAAAATAGTGGTTTTCATCTTGTCACTTTCTTGATATAGAAAACACGTTTTTACCTAAATGCGTAAAAATGGATTTATTGCGTTTTGGAACCAAACTCTTCAAAAACTGTTGTTACTAAACACATAAAGAAGTATACAAAATAGAAAAAGGGATACAAAAATTGAAAATTTTGATAACAGTGCTGTTTTAGATGGTTTGGCAATTTTAAAATCCTCTCCTATATGAGCGAGTGAGTTTAGCTAAGGACACACCTCCATGGGGTTGACGGTGATGGTGAGGGCCGAGTCGTCCCAGTCCATCTCGTTCTCTTTTCCGTTCTCCTGGTCCCTCATGGTGCGCTGATGAGCCGCGCGGATGCGGAACACGCCCAGGATAATCATGAACACCAGGAAGCTCACGCACACCACGATGACGATGGTGGCGGCACTGGGGACAACTGTGAAGAGTCACACACAAAGTGATGTTTCGAATAAAGCCGTTAAGATGACTGCATTTGTAATAATCCTTAAAACTGCATTTTTAAAGTACACAGTGCTCCATAACTGCCCTACTCGCAAAATATTTTTGGCCACAACAACATTAAACAGATTATATGTTTGATTACAAGGTCTGGATTATTTTTAATAAGAGATTAGTGCAATAATCTGGAGGAGATACAGTAGGGATTGAGGCGGCCAATGAAGTGTCTCTGAGAGAAACACAACAGATGGGTCAGGGTTGGAGAGGTTAATGGGGGGGGGTAAAGAACAAATACCTGAAGCCTGATGTGTGTTGGCAAGGTTGTGTCCTGACAGGTCAACTGAAGCATGTTGGACTTGGTTGATGAACTGAGGTTGGACCATTGCATTGTTTGCATGATCCATGGGGTTGGCTGTGTGGATCACGTTGACCTGATTAAGTAAACAACAAAGACGATCAATCTCATGTCATCCTTAGAGTATAGTGCATACCGCATATCCTTTTTTCAAATAATTGTGTAATTTGTCTTTTGAAACCAGAAAAGGCTCATTACACAATGATAAATCTGGCACCAGCTGCTTCGCATTATACAACATTTCTAAGACTCAAAACTGTAAATTGGAGCCTTTGTAAAATAGCACAATGATTGGCAAAATGCTTTTGAAAATGTAAACGCGATTAAATATGAAACTAGATTGCCCTTATTATAATGAAGTAAACTGGTTACACTGGAAACTCTGATATCAGTAGGCTATATATATATTTAAAGTCATGCTGCACATATAACATGGAATAAACGGTAAAGCATAATATTTTTAGCACCTGACACATTTCCTCCAATTTATATCCCATCATACTGCTCAGCAGTGTGTGGTCAGCCATACCTCCACTTTAAATTCATTGCTGATGTAGCGGCCGTTGAGCTCCGAGCAGACCAGTTTGAACTTCCTGTCAAACAGAGCATCCGTGTGCCAGTTCCTATAGCGAATCAGATGCAGCACCTGTTCATAGTTTGCCATCGTGTTAACACCTGCGGACAAAAACGAGAACATCTTCTCAATCTTATACTGTTCTGTTGCTTACATCTGCCACAATGTCAGATCTGGCCGTTTTACCAATATCAAATTAATAATTACTATTATAGCTTTTATTATAACCAAAACGTTATGGGGCGTAGATGTAATTTTGGTCAGTATCACAAAGCCCTATTCTATATACCACATTTCAATGACCTATTTTTTCACATGCTTGCAGTGAATGGTTTACCAAAGTTACTGGGTTGAACTTTTTTACATTTTCTAGGTTGATAGAAGCACTGGGGACCCAATTATTGCACTTAAACATGGAAAAGTCAGATTTTTATGATATGTCCACTTTAATAATTTTTCAGTTTTTATGTGGTTTCTTTCTCTTTCATGTAAAGCTGCTTTGAAACAATGCAACATTGTGGGGTCTTATCTAACTAACGATCAGTGCTGGGCAGTAGCTTCACTACAAGTAGCGAAGCTAGTAGTTTAACTACATTTTTCAGTAGCTTGGTGGTAGCTTAGCTGCTTTCTAAATCAAATAGCTTTTCAGTAGCTTAGCTCTTTTTTTGACCAAGTAGTGAGGTAGCTTCCACACAAGCTACAATTTTACAAACATTTCTGAAGTCGTCCTGAATTTGAGAATAAGCGCGTCATTTGAATCGACACATGACGTCGTTTTTTCCGTATTTTCGAGTTGTGCAGCTTTCATTCATACAAAACATTACCACTCACATTCTGTGAAGACTCGTGCTCTACCTCTGACTGGGTTATGTCATCAAGCCAAGCTAATATAAAAACATGTAATAAATATTACAATTGAAATTATTAATAGAATGTGCTTTGGCGGACTCTGTGCAGGCTACCTGCTGCCTGCGGGCCCACGTTGGAGACCCTTGTGTTAAGATATGTCAGGGCCAGGTTTTTTTAAATAAAGGCAGCTCAAACATGCATTTTATTCTGGGAGTAGGATAAGTCCAGCAAACAGCCCCAAAATGTGAAGTACCTAGGCCTACATTATGCTTGTATTGCCTATAATTACCAAAATGATAAATGGAAACTGAATAAATAATTACATAATAAAACTGGTTTAAAATAAAAAAGTAGCTTGGATGTAGCAAGCTAATATTGATGTAGCTTAGCTTGCTACATTTCCCAGGGGGGTAGCTTCAGTGTAGTGAAGCTTCATTTAATGTGAAGTAACTGGTAGCTTAGCTCACTACATTTTCCAAGTAGCTTGCCCAGCACTGCTAACGATTGTCATTTTTGGCAAGAAAATAAATAATATGCACTTTTAAACCACAATCTCTCTTCTTCCTCCGGCTGTGATGCGCCACCGCGACCTCACATAATCATTACGTCAAAAGGTCACGGATGACATATCGAAACTACGCTCCAGTGTTTTCAAGTATGGAGAAAGAGGACCGTTCCGACGTTGTTGTATGTGGAATGATACTAATTAATGTCTTTGTGTCAGTTTATTGTTTAAAATGGTCCACAAATGTGTATATCATATATGTAACATGTGACCTTTCGAAGTTATTGCGCAATTACGTGAGTTCGCGCTGGTGCGTCACCAAAGCTGGAGGAAGACGAGAAGTTGTGGTTTAAAAGTGCATATTATTTATTTTTCTTGCCAAAAATGACAATCGTTTCGCTAGATAAGACCCTTATGCCTCGTTTGGGATCTCGTTTTAGATTCCTTTGAAACTGCATTAAAACTGTTAAGTGTTGGGGTCCATTAAAATGAGAAAAATCCCGGAATGTTCTCCTCAAAAAACATAATTTCTTCTCGACTGAACAAAGAAAGACATACACATTTTGGATGACATGGTGGTGAGTAAATCATCTGGATTTTTTTTAAAGAAAATTGACTAATCCTTTAATAGTAGTTTGTTGACTGTTGTAGACAGATTACCTGTGATGACAATGCCCATGTTGGAAGAGCTCATCTCCAGACCTCTCTGCTGAATCTGGGCCAGATCCACATCCAAGCTCTCATGATCTCCATTCAGATCATCTCCAACCACAGTCACCTCACAGGTGTCCAAGTTATGCATGATCTCCTCTGATACCACCGTCTCTTGCACTGCAAAAAACAAAAGTAATGGAATTTTATCTCTGATATTTATTTGAATGGGAAAGTAAACTAGGAAATGCTTACACTGCTTTCAACCAAGCGTACCGCACAAGCCCTGAAAAGTGAAGCCAAAACGTCTCAATCGCCTTCCAGAGACTGGTCCCAGTATAGGTCACAAACTCCGCCTCCCCATGTTATTCAATGGGACTTGAGACCAACTAAACAATTTAATTACACTTCAATTATCTTTTTTCGGAAGCTGGTTTCTGTCATGTACTGTAGTTTATCTCACACTGATGTAAATTCAAGTGCTTGTCTTTAAAATAAGTTTTTAGTTAGTTATTTACTGCTATAAAAACGGTAGTGTCATGTCATGATTGATAGTTGTGATATGCGCATTCTGCGAGAGTGAGGGCGGGGCCTTGCTTTCGCGGCTTTACTTCCTGCTCACTACTGCGCAGGAATGGTCCCGAAATCGCTACTGTGCAGACTCAAGACCCAAGATGTCAGCGCCGTATCGGGACACTGACGCCTTCACTTTTCACCAATTGAAGAGACCGAACGGGCGTCGTCCATCTTTTTTTACAGTCTATGCTTTCAACCAGTAGAAAACCTTACTGACTTTTTATTTTCCTCATACATAAGCTACATATTTAATCACAGAAACCATTACAAACACTCACACTAAATTACAACATCAACATGATTATTCAAGCATAAACCTCTAGTATCACTCCAACAGTTTAAGTAATTCCTCTTGCAGCCAATAGGGAAACAATTTAAAATTCCTTCCTTCTAAATTTATTTATTTAGCAGCTGCTTTTTCCTCAAGCGGCTTACAGTTAACATTTTGTCTTAAGAGCCAACAATCTTCCTTTTATTTCTTCTTCTGCCTTCTCAACAAAATCGGAAACAATCGTTCAAGTCAGTAAGATGTCTTCAGTCTCATCATACCTGTAGGATCATCCTCTCCTTCAGCCTCTGCCTCAGCATCCACCTCAACCTCGCGGGTGATGGTGCTGACGATGCGTAGCTCGGGGAACAGCGTGACGCCCTCTGTGCTCTCAAACTCGGCTGCTCCGCGGGCAAAATGGTCAATTCCACTGAGGCTGATCTTTGGCTCCTCTGGCTGGAGGACCATCACGTAACCTTCAGAGTCGGGCACGGAGATACATGTCTCCTCATTGAAGCATTTGAAGAAACACCATATAGGAAGCAAATCATCAGCATTTTCACAATTATGATTGGATTTTTTGAAAACAAACAGTGTGTCCTAACCATCCTAAGCGCTAACTAATTTGTATGTGCAAGTAAAAGCAAAACACTGCAGAAACTAAACACTTAATACCAATTATAACATATTTGCTGTTTAACACTCCATTCAGACAGCCAGCGACCAGCAGTAGCAGAGCGACGCATTCATTTCAATGGAAACCGGGCGACTTCCGGCGACACGAGCGAAAGTGACCGTTGGCGACCTTATGGGCGTGTCCAGCGACGCGAGAAAGTTAAGAAAAGTTTAACTTTATGCAAATGCCGAGCAAATTTCGGGAGCGACTACCAATGAGAACGAAGCAGTGGAGTTCACATCATCCTTCTCTCGTCAGTTACTGGCGTGGATGGTACTCATTTGTTTATGACAAGCAAATTTAGAAATGCCTCATTTAAAGAGACGGGCGACACACAGCGATAACGTCGCTGGCTGTCTGAACGAGGGGTAATATGCGGTTATGTAAGGTTTTGACTTAATAAGATTTCACTGTGGGTGAAGCTCTCTAGATTTTGATTTAATTGCATTGTTTGGTACACAGCAAGTCAAAGTGTAGCTCTACAATTAAGCATTAAGTTACTGTCAATCATTGTGTTGATCAGCACTGAATGGCTGCTTAATTAATGAATTCTCTGTTGATGGAAACTAACTTGACTGTGGTGGTGACACGAAGATGACGGATGCCTGGTGTGGGGAACTGTCGGGAGTTCAGGTAGGAGATGTGCTGCATGACCTTCTCAAAGCTCTCAATGTCATCTCCCTCTAGGCTCAGAGAAGACTGGTTGGGGTTAAACTCCACCTGCAGACAGACACAAAAAAACAGATCAAACAAGATGCCATCAGTTACAAAAACACTGGAATAGACTTTGTTCCTTTCCTAGAACTTAGTAATTACTCTTAGTATCATGTACTATGTACTATAATCCACCTGGTTCTATATAGCTTTTAAAAACAAAGCATGTTTGGTGTATTGTAATGCGAAAGATAGACAGACTGGCAAAGCATAACGACTAATAGACTAACAAAGATTGAGACAGACAGCAAAAGATTGGGAAAGAGTGAGACATCTGGAATGAGATAGAGTGAGATAGGTAGACAGACAGACAGACAGACAGGCAAAGTATAACGACTAATCGACAGACTAACAAAGATTAAGATAGACAGACAGCCATAGACTGGAAAAGAGTGAGACAGCTGGAGAGTGAGTGAGATGGGTATGTAGGTAGACAGATAGACAGACTAACAAAGAGTGAGATAGACAGACAGCGATAGATTGGGAAAGAGCGAGACAGCTGGAGTGAGATAAAGAGACAGACAGACACAGGCAGACGGATAGATATACTAACAAAGATTGAGACAGACGGACAGATAGACTAACAAAGATTGAGACAGACAGACAGCCAAAGATTGGAAAAGAGTGAGACAGCTGGGTGGGTAGGTAGGTAGGTAGGTAGGTAGGTAGGTAGGTAGGTAGAAAAACAGACAGACAGACAAAGATTGAGATAGACAGTGATAAATTGGGAAAGAGTAGGTAGGTAGGTAGGTAGGTAGGTAGGTAGGTAGGTAGGTAGGTAGGTAGGTAGAAAAACAGACAGACAGACAAAGATTGAGATAGACAGTGATAAATTGGGAAAGAGTAGGTAGGTAGGTAGGTAGGTAGGTAGAAAAACAGACAGACAGACAAAGATTGAGATAGACAGTGATAAATTGGGAAAGAGTAGGTAGGTAGGTAGAAAAACAGACAGACAGACAAAGATTGAGATAGACAGTGATAAATTGGGAAAGAGTAGGTAGGTAGGTAGGTAGAAAAACAGACAGACAGACAAAGATTGAGATAAAGAGTGATAAATTAGGAAAGAGTAGGTAGGTAGGTAGGTAGGTAGAAAAACAGACAGACAGACAAAGAATGAGATAGACAGTGATAAATTGGGAAAGAGTGGGTAGGTAGGTAGGTAGGTAGGTAGAAAAACAGACAGACAGACAAAGAATGAGATAGACAGTGATAAATTGGGAAAGAGTAGGTAGGTAGGTAGGTAGGTAGGTAGGTAGAAAAACAGACAGACAGACAAAGAATGAGATAGACAGTGATAAATTGGGAAAGAGTGGGTAGGTAGGTAGGTAGGTAGGTAGAAAAACAGACAGACAGACAAAGAATGAGATAGACAGTGATAAATTGGGAAAGAGTGGGTAGGTAGGTAGGTAGGTAGGTAGAAAAACAGACAGACAGACAAAGAATGAGATAGACAGTGATAAATTGGGAAAGAGTGGGTAGGTAGGTAGGTAGGTAGGTAGGTAGAAAAACAGACAGACAGACAAAGATTGAGATAAACAGTGATAAATTGGGAAAGCGTAGGTAGGTAGGTAGGTAGGTAGGTAGAAAAACAGACAGACAGACAAAGAATGAGATAGACAGTGATAAATTGGGAAAGAGTAGGTAGGTAGGTAGGTAGGTAGAAAAACAGACAGACAGACAAAGGAATGAGATAGACAGTGATAGATTGGGAAAGAGTAGGTAGGTAGGTAGGTAGGTAGGTAGGTAGGTAGAAAAACAGACAGACAGACAAAGATTGAGATAGACAGTGATACACTGGGAAAGAGTAGGTAGGTAGGTAGGTAGGTAGAAAAACAGACAGACAGACAGACAGACAAAGATGAGATAGACAGTGATAAATTGGGAAAGAGTAGGTAGGTAGGTAGGTAGAAAAACAGACAGACAGACAAAGATTGAGATAGACAGTGATAAATTGGGAAAGAGTGGGTAGGTAGGTAGGTAGAAAAACAGACAGACAGACAGACAGACAGACAAAGATTGAGAGATACAGTGATAAATTGGGGAAGAGTAGGTAGGTAGGTAGGTAGGTAGAAAAACAGACAGACAGACAAAGATTGAGATAGACAGTGATAAATTGGGAAAGAGTAGGTAGGTAGGTAGGTAGGTAGGTAGGTAGGTAGGTAGGTGTTAGAAAAACAGACAGACAGATAAAGATTGAGAAAGACAGTGATAAATTGGGAAAGAGTAGGTAGGTAGGTAGGTAGGTAGAAAAACAGACAGACAGACAAAGAATGAGATAGACAGTGATAAATTGGGAAAGAGTAGGTAGGTAGGTAGGTAGGTAGGAAAACAGACAGACAGACAAAGATTGAGATAAACAGTGATAAATTGGAAAAGCGTAGGTAGGTAGGTAGGTAGGTAGGTAGGTAGGTAGGTAGGTAGGAAAACAGACAGACAGAGAAAGATTGAGATAGACAGTGATAAATTGGGAAAGAGTAGGTAGGTAGGTAGGTAGAAAAACAGACAGACAGACAAAGATTGAGATAGACAGTGATGAATTGGGAAAGCGTAGGTAAGTAGGTAGGTAGGTAGGTAGAAAAACAGACAGACAGACAAAGATTGAGATAGACAGTGATAAATTGGGAAAGAGTAGGTAGGTAGGTAGGTAGGTATGTAGGTAGAAAAACAGACAGACAGACAAAGATTGAGATAGACAGTGATAAATTGGGAAAGCGTAGGTAAGTAGGTAGGTAGGTAGGTAGAAAAACAGACAGACAGACAAAGATTGAGATAGACAGTGATAAATTGGGAAAGAGTGAGACAGCTGGAGTAAGACAGAGTGAGACAGACAGACAGATAAAGAGATAGACAGATAAGCAGACAGATAGACAGACTAACAAAGATTGAGATAGACAGACAGCGATAGATTGGGAAAGAGTGCGATAGAGACAGACAGACAGCCAGATAGACACAGGCAGACAGACAGATAGACTAACAAAGATTGAGACAGACAGACATAGATTGGAAAAGAGTGAGACAGTTGGATAGTGAGATAGGTAGGTAGGTATGTAGATAGAAAACAGACAGACAGACAAACAAACAAACAAAGACTGAGATAGACGGCGATAGATTGGGAAAGAGTGAGACAGCTGGAGTGAGACAGAGTGAGATAGACAGACAGATAAAGAGATAGACAGATAAGCAGACAGACAGACAGATAGACTAAAAAGATTGAGATAGACAGACAGCCATAGGTTGGGAAAGAATGAGACCGCTTGAAGGGGGAGTGAGATAGGTAGGTAGACAGATAGACAAACTAACAAAGATTGAGATAGACAGACAGCGATAGATTGGGAAAGAGTGAGACAGCTGGAGTGAGACAGAGTGAGACAGACAGACAGACAAAGATTGAGACAGACAGTGCTAGATGGGGAAATAGTTTGACAGCTGGAGTGAGACAGAGTGAGATAGGTAGGTAGGTAGGTAGGCAGGCAGATAGACACAGACAGACAGATAGACAGACAGACATACAAGCAAACAGATCCAATATGCTACAGCTACTATATTTCTTGAAGTTACCCACCTTTACAGCTGAGGCCACTTCTTCTGGAAGCTGCACATCAAGACCTTCTTTACAGGTGTAGAGGCAGTCAATGACCTTCTTGTTCTCCAGTTTTCCAGTACGGATCATGAGTCCAGCCAGGCTGCCCCGGAAGTACTGAGTCATGCGGGCGCTGCCACCTGTTCAAACCCAGAGATGAACAGATTACAGCTGTGAGACTTCAAACATGTGCTCTGCCGTGGGTTCAGCTCAAGCATGCTCTTATGACTGATGTTCATGCATGTTAATTCTGTCGTGCTGGCCCGGCCCGATGCATCTGGGCTTCTGCGGTCACACTGGATGATGGATGATCTGATTAAGGCCTTGGGCCACATGCAGCTCTTGGTGGGTGAAGTAGAAATGGCAAATGAATGGGGATTAACACAAATAAAGCACATGAATAAATTAATTAAAGCAGTTTGCATATACTAATACGGTTTGGTGGGGAAATCGATGATGTGTTTTGAAACATCATATTATTAAGGTTTTAAAAATGTTTCACCCAAAAATGTAAGTTTTGAGTGAACTGTCCCTTTAAGAGAAATGAAAGCCGAGTGATATTTTATCTGAATGTATTGTCTCGCTGTATACACTATGGCTATATCTGAAGGACACCGAATGATGCACGAAGGGTCAAAGTGACCTTACACAGTAATCTGACACAGAGTGATGCTCTAAAGTGGCTCCCGCGGGTAGCGAGGTCATTCGGCGAGATCAAATCACAGACACAACTGAGCTGACACTGCCATCATAAATAATCCTGTAAACTGCAGCGAGGCTTGCAGCCAAACGCTCTGATTTGTCAAAGACACAGATACCTAAAGTCAGCTGAATTTCTTTTTGTGTAACTTTACTGAGCAAAATGAGATGAAGCTAGTTTGATAAATGAATAAAACAGAAATATGGCAGGCGGGTGTATGATCTGGCATCTCTTGTCTGGATTGCACCATGCTACACATGTTATGCAAGCGCAGACTAAAGCTGCATGCACATGCAGCCCTTCTGCAGCTGTGTGGCTTTCAGCTGCAAAAGAGCTGTACATGTGCAGGGATATATTGGGATGATGGGAAAGACGTGGGCAACCTGTCAAGGGCTCTGAGAGTGTTTGAGTATCATTGTCATGTCCTGAGAGGTCTGTAGAGGTAAGACAGAAGAGCAGGAGAACAGCAAGGCTCAATATAGTCAATCATTTGATGCTTTTTCATGAACACACAATTTCTTAATCATTTTAAAATACTCCACAGCAAACACAACATACTTCCTAATACAGTGCATGTTTCAATTCCAACAAAAGCTTGCGGCAAGGGTTTTAAATTCAATACTGAGTTTGCGTCATTGTGTACGGGGAGGAGATCAATAGATCATTAGTACGTGTACCTTGCCAGCAGGCACCGATGGTGAGCTGAGTTTCAATCTTGGCGGCATGCAGCGGATAATCCTCTGTGACCAAGAAAGGCTCAAAGGTGGAACCATCCACAAACAAAGTCACTGCCGGGAACTCGATGTTCAACACGTAGTGATGCCATTCTTTATCACACACCTAGGAGAAGAGACATGGATCAGCGAATGAAATCTAAGCTTTTTATTTATAATTGTGATGATTATCAGTTTTAAGATTATAAACAGTAATTCATGTTTAGAGGAACAATCATCTCAATTTACATTTGTGCATTATTCTAAAGCAGTAATTCTCAAAGTGTGGTCCCCCCCAGTGGTGCGCCAAAAGATGACCTAGCCAAGTGTTTATACAATTGTCACTTATTTAAGTAGATTTTTAATGCACTTGCGAAACTGTGATATCAGTTCTTGCCTTTCTGTTTTAATAACGTAAAAATTGATTGGTTCGCTAAACCAAAGAGGAGTCAAAATAAAAGATCAAGCGTCAACTGAAAGCAGCTAAAATCCACAGATCTATTAGTTTTGTAATGTACTAGTTTTTGTTACATGTGTAAAATCCCTGTAATTTCAGTGATTTTGGACATTAAGGGGAACATTTTTTTCAGGATTTTATTGTTACAATAGTTACAACCATAGACTTCATATACCCACCACCTCAGTTTAAAACTAAATGGCTCTTTGGAATGACATTAAGTGGGACCTAGGCTGTTATAGTATGTTTAATTGCATTTTTTTCACAATGTGCAGTTTGTTGTTCATATTAAGCTGCAACTTATTTCACATTTACTTTTTCAAATGAAATAAAATTCATATAATAATTTCTGAACATAGCATTGCATTTGTTTTAAAAAAAATTGTTTTTGACGTTGCATATTAAACTTAAACTTAGCTTATCCTTCCTATTTTGTTATTTTTTGGGGAAGTGTTAGAGTGGGATTCTGTTAGGTGGTCCTCAGAAAAAATTGGAAGATAAAGTGGTCCTTGGGCTGAAAAAGTTTGAGAAACACTGTTCTGAAGTGACTAACAATCTATACATTTCTTTTAATACTATCTGTGTTTCCTGGGATTGAACCCATGACCCTTGTGTTGCTCTACCCATTAAAATTACATATACCTTGGGAATAAACGTAGCAATGCCCTGATTTTTCTAGACTTGTACCATGGTGATACTGTATGTTTTGGTCTTGTATCATATACTAGTGTTGGGCGATATGCCCCATTGTGAGATCGTCCTATTATCAGCCTGTGAGATTACCGATACACGATAGTATCAGGGGGTGGGGCAAAAGTTTTCTAATTTTTTATGTGTTTTTTATACTTATTCATGACAAGCCACTTGATGTGGTAATGCTCATGTGCAAGTCAGAGTCAGGCGCATTACAAGTTCAGGTGCTAGGAGTCCATGCCGGGGGTTAAGGTCCGAGCAAGAATCCAAGGAGCCTTATGTATAAAATATGCATAGATTTTATCCTTAAGTGTGTGTATGCATTTAAGGCAGATTTTGCATTTGCCCAAAAGCTTTCAGATTTATAAAACCGTGCAAACTGCGAAAAAATTAAGTTCATTAATCCTAGTCAGCAGAAGACCCCATCTCCTTCTCGAAACAACCATATGTGGAGCATGCAATGCTTAGTTTTACTAGGCATAATGTCGTCTGAATATCATTTTAATATGGAAAATATCGTTGTTGTCCTATTTAAAACCTGTCATTTCCAAAAAATGCTTCTTTTCACGAAATTACAAAAACACTGTGTTTTAAACACTGGGATTGTCAATAATGATACTCTGGTTTCATATTTAGACTATGGCCAGGCAGGTTTCATTATGTTATTAACATTTTTAATGGAAAACAAACTCAAAGGGAAATGAATTTTTTTGGGTTTGGGTCATGTTCTGAGGCGGCAATTAAGTGCATCAAAACATCATAGCATTGAACATGACTTAATGCACTAAAACAGCAATAATACAAGACCAAATTCAGAATATACCTTAAAGGGAATAGGCTACTATGTATAGGCAAGTAGAAGAGCCCAGTATAGACCGTTTCATCTGGGCCACGTGCGGTGACGGGATTGGCGTCTGGTCCGAACTTTACTTCCGGTTTCTGTTTGTTTAATGGTCTGACTAGTTGCTGAAACGGAACTCTTAAACAAATACCTCGTCAAAAATAACAAATGTTTTGGCCTATGTAATCTATGTGTTGTTTATTTTACGGAACTTCACGTAACTTCTGTAGAAGACCACAAAAGCTGCGTGTTTATGTTGTTACTGCTGAAACCGTCTATATAAAGCAACACTTTTCGCTTTAAGTGTTTCCCATAATAAAACATAATAATAATGCATGCATTATGCAGCGTATAGGCATAAGGCATTAAGAAAATTATATTGATGAAATTAAGTACACACCTTAAAAATAAAGCATACTATTTACAGGCAAGCAATACATTATAATACAATAGGCTACATTATAAAATGTCCTAGTGCATCACATTATGTTTCATCATCTTATAAAGTCTATTGTAGCGATGTAGGCATTGGGTTTTTTCTGTCATTTGGAATAACTAAATTTAGGCTATAAACTTTTTTGTCAGTATTGACAGTATCTATATGACTAAATGACAAATATTAGACTAAAAAATTTTTTTTATCGCTCCTCAACTACATAAAACATTAGTCGTTTGGTTGAGTCAAGAAAAGACTTCATATTAAAACTAAATGTGTATATAAACACACAAGAAAAGTTTGTGTTCTTCATTACTCTCCTCAAAATCAGTAAAAGAGTGCATACGCAAGGTCTAGAGCATCCGTGCGATTTATTTTCTATAAATAACGATATGCAAGTGTAAATTTGCTTAACATTTATACATCAGGCCCCAGGTGAGTGCGAGAAGAAATCCTCTCAAACCCTCTCATACGAGGAAAAGCATGCAATGCGCATGTTAATGTGAAACTATGACGATAATAATAATGCCATCACCAACTATCGTCATGAAATCCAACTATGTCTGACTATCGGTGATACACTATGACATACCCGCACAACCCTCGGCACAACCCTATCATGTACCATGATATTCTTTTAAATACTTTGGAGTGATGTGCAAATATGGTAATCATCGATCACAATACATTTAAGTATGACCATTTGATATAAATAAGATCACTTTTTTTTAAAAATACATTTGTTTATAATTCATTTCTATCAGGATGGTTTTGAGTGATTTGTTATAAAGATCTGTTGCTCCTTTATTAAAGTATTTTCACTTCCCTACATAAGGTGCTCTATTCATTGCTTGGATGCTTAAATTTAGTATGTAAGCAAATCACACAGAGGTGTCTTTCAAAAGCGACTGCTTGTAAAGAGGCACCAGTGAACTTACTTGGTCAAGTTTCCAGTGGAATTCTGCAGGTTTGTAGTTCTCAGATTCAGTCGGGTCCTGACGCAACAGCAGCACAAGACGACAGTTGTGTACGTACAGAGAATAGTGGTGTCTGTTCATCTCTGTAGACACATAAACACAGAAATAAATCACAGAAATACATTTTGCAAATATAACTTATGCTAACACACATTTAAAGGGATAGTTCACCCCAAAATAAAAATTGTTTACATATACTCATGTCATTTCAAAGTTTTTTCTCTTCCGAGTTGTTAACTAGCAGCATGCACAACCTGGTCTTATCCATACAATGAAAAGAAACGATGACCACAGCTTTCCGCAGTCCTCATCCACTTTCATTAAATAGAAACAAGTTTTGGACCGAACTATCCTTTTAAATAAGATGAAGAGGACACAGAAACAGTCCTGTGATTATGTCAATGTCATTACCGGTTTTGTCAGAATTGCAGAGGATGGTTTCTTTCTCCCTGCTTCCGGGTCCATGTCTCATCCACACTGAGATGGTAAAGGGTTCCTTCAGGCTGGTGCTTACCACACCCTCAGGGACCTTTGTGGCCTGGGTGCCATTGAACTCAAACACCTGGTCGCTGTCATGCCCGTTGTCAGTGGGCAAGCCAATGGTCCAGTTGGCAGAGTTGCCGGGAGCGGGCAGCAGCTCCACAGTACCGGCACTTGCACCTGTACGTGCATAGAAACAGTATGCATTGCATTATGGTTTTTATGGGCCTATGAGATTATACAATGTTTGCAGGTAATACCATTGCTACAGTTTTAATGATATTCATTTTAAAGGGACACCCCACTTTTTTGAAAATATGCTCATTTTCCAGCTCCACTAGAGTTAAACATTAGATTTTTTACAGTTTTGGAATCCATTCAGCTGATCTCTGGGTCTGGCGGTACTACTTTTAGCATAGCTTAGCATAATTCATTGAATCTGATTAGACCATTAGCATCACGCTAAAAAATAACCAAAGAGTTCCAATATTTTTTCTGTTTAAAACTTGACTCTTCTGTAGTTACATCGTGTACTAAGACCGACAGAAAATTAAAAGTTGCAATTTTCTAGACAGATATGGCTAGGAACTACACTCTAATTCTGGCGTAATAAGTCCTTGATTTTATGCCAGAATGAGAATATAGTTCCTAGCCATATCTGCCTTGAAAATCACAACTTTTCATTTTCCGTCGGTTTTAGTACACGATGTAACTACAGAAGAGTCAAGGAAAAATATTAGGAAAAATATTGAAACTCTTTGGTTATTTTTATCGCAATGCTAATGGTCTAATCAGATTCAATGGATTATGCTAAGCTATGCTAAAAGTGGTACCACCAGACCCGGAGATCAGCTGAATGGATTCCAAAACAATAAAAATAAAATGTTTAACTCTAGGGGAGCTGGAAAATGAGCATTTTTCACAAAAACGCAATGTCCCTTTAATAGTTTATATTTAAATCTAATACGTTTGTCGAGATTTACCACAGAGCTTATGCAAGGATTTTTCGGAATACGTGTCTCTGTCGCAGCCCTTGCCGATGTGATTTGTCTCCAACATAATAGTGGCCTGAATGGAGGTTATTGGCTCATCGCAGGTCTCCAGGTGCATGCTAGGAAACAATGCAAGACTTCCTGTGCCAGGTTCATATTCAATCCTTTTGTTAAATCCTATTAACAGAGAGACAAATGCGGGTGACTCAAAACATACACAAAATGCTTTGCAATATGGATGTATATGTTGGTTGTACATGCATTTTATCATTCAGGGTTCATAGCCTTATTGCAACTGCATGGCTTATCATAGAGTGCTTTCATCTAATTTAGCTTTATCCAACAAAAAACACAGCTGTGTTGTCCTTAAATGTCTTTCGTACCTTGCCAGCTTGGTTTACAGGTGGGCTTGATGTTGATTTTGACAAGGACGTCCTCAGAGGCGCGGTTTTTACCGCAGTCATACGCGGTCACTGTAAGTTTGTACATGCGCTCTTTGCTGTAGTTCAGCTTCTCTGTGTTCTTGATGTTGCCTGTTTGTTAATAAGAAACGACAAGCAATGAGCTCATGCTCTTTTCTTTAAAATGACAAAAGAAATGCTATACAAACATGCAGCTAGGTGAACCATAACATCGAACGGAAAGTTAACAGTACATTTAAAGTACGATCAACCAACATTGATCACGCTTAAATTCAGTCAACACCTCAAGGTGACATACGACCAACATCAAAGATAAGGTGTGCTGAGGATTCTGGAATGGCTGCTTGTTTGCACAAATCAATTTTTATTGGCACACTAGAAGTGTCATGAATAACAATGACCTGCAAGTCAATATCACTGTAAAGTCTATAAGCCGTAGCTTTGGCAGGAGTGTCAGATTGGCGGTGTCATAAACAATTTGGTCCACCAAGAAGGGTAGCAGTAGACATTTGTAGGGTACAAGTAGCAGATTAAGCTAGAAGTATAATCCCGCGAGAGTTAGCGTGCAGTGCGTGTGACGCAAATTTCATCTTCAGAATAGTACGCCACTGCCGGATTTGCGCATACTTGTACGCATAGGCAGGAGAATGTAGAATGGAACCCAGGAGATGGGTCATTTTTACACATACGAGTTAAATGCACATACTTGCAAACAAACTATATTCCGAGCTTTAGCATACCAGCACTTTTCTCTCAACTAAATGGCCGGATCAAATCGTTCATGACAGCGAACAACTCTACTTGCCATCCTTGTCAATACTAAAGGGCACATCGGGGGTGACAATCTCATAGCTGCAGATCTGACTGAACTGGAAAGAGCAGTCAGCATCCACGGCCTCCACTTTCATGATGCTGTCGTACTTTTTGCCCTCGATCACTGTGGCTTTGTAGGACTTCTCTTTGAAAACTGGAGAGTACTCGTTCATGTCATTTACTTGGATGTGGACAGTGGCCCTATGGGACATTAAAGCGTGTTTAATAAACTAGAATCAGATGAGGGGGGAAAACAAGGCAAGTGATGTAAGTCAGTAACAGCTGGCTGATTGATCTGGACATTAAATGATGGTACACTGACATCCCCAGGGCTTTGTAGTGTACTTTCAGCTTGATCTCTTACATAATCTTTTATACATCTGGATCACATTTCACCCCATAAGAAAGATTATAAATAAATGCAATTCTGCATATGAAGCTTTTTAGTGACAATTAAGATTATATTATTTATATATTTGCATGACGATTAAGAATCTGCCAGTAATTCTCATTAGCAATGGCTTCAAGACATTGAGTTTTTCGCATTAGGGATTCTCATTAGATTCTTATTGCGGTTATAATCTTTATTGTTCATTAATTTTTTATGATTCTTATTTAATAGTGCATATATTTTAAAAGTTGTTTAACAATCAATTTAAAAACAATTTTACATTACAGTAATAAGATTTTTTTAGTAAGAAGTATTAAGATTTCATTTGTGCATTATGGAAATGAGAAATGGGGTTGGCCATTATACGGTGGCATTTCTTCTTAATTTGGGGTTAAATATGACCCACACATGTTATAGGTGCTATCATGTGACGTATCATTTGACATTTATTGCTACTGAATGCAAAACAAAGTATTATATGCGAATAATTATTTTGTTCCTGTAGCATTGCATAAAATGCATGGACATGTGATTTAGATCAGTAAATATGTGACCCTGGACCAAAAAAGAAGCATGGGTATATTTAAGCAAAAGCAAAAAAAAAACATTGTATTGGTCAAAATTATAGATTTTTCTTTTATGCCAAAAGTCATTAGGATATTACACTCCACTTTTTTGAAAATATTCTCATTTTCCAGCTCCCCTAGAGGTAAACATTTGATTTTTATCGTTTTGGAATCCATTCAGCTGAACTCTGGTCTGGCGGTACCACTTTTAGCATAGCTTAGCATAATCCATTGAATCTAATTGGACCATTAGCATCGCACAAAAAAATAACCAAAGAGTTTAGATATTTTTCCCATTTAAAACTTGACTCTTTTGTAGTTACATTGTGTACTAAGACGGATGGAAAATTAAAAGTTGCGATTTTCTACGTAGTTATGGCTAGGACTATAATCTCATTCTGGCGTAATAAGCAAGGACTTTGTTGCCGTAACATGGCTGCAGCAGGCGTAGTAATATTACACAGTGCCTGAAAATAGTCCCCTTAGTATCTTTCAATAGCAGGGGACTATTTTCGGGCACTACGTAATATCATTGCACCTCCTGCAGCCAAGTTACGGCAGCAAAGCCCTTGATTATTACGCCAGAATGAGAGTATAGTTCCTAGCCATATCTGCCTATGAAAATCGCAACTTTTAATTTTCTGTCTGCCTTAGTACACGGTGTAACCACAGAAGAGTCAGGTTTTAAATAGGAAAAAATCAAAACTCTTTGGGTATTTTTGAGCGCGATGCTAATGCTCTAATCAGATTCAATGGATTATGCTAAGCTATGCTAAAAGTGGTAGAGCCAGACCCAAGATCAGCTGAATGAATTCCAAAACAATAAAAATTAAATGTTTAAATGTAGGGGGGCTGGAAAATTAGCCTATTTTGAAAAAAAGTGGAGTGTCCCTTTAAGTTAAGATCAGGTTCCATGAAGATATTTTGTATTGTAAACAGATCAAAACTTTATTTTTGTGAGTGGATGCAGTTGCTAATGACTTCATTTGGACAACTTTAAAGGCAGACTCAGATTCCAGATTTTCAAATAGTTGTATCTTGGCCAAATATTGTCCTATTCTTAAAAAACATACATCAAATGGAAAGCTTATTCTGATGATGTATAAATCTCAATAAAAAAACCCTTATGACTGGTTTTGTGGTCCTGGGACACACAAAAATAAAAAGGCAAGATAAAATTAGTAGAATGGGCTTACATTTACATTTAAGCAGCATTTTTATCCGAAGCAACTTGCAGTGTATACAGGGTACAAAAGTGTTTTCCATGGGTTTGAACCCATGACCTTTTGCACTGTTAACACAACACTCTACAGGACCTTATCACAAACATTTCAACAGCAGCACCAAATCAAAAACAGATTTCCTGGCCTTCCATTCACTGGAATACACTCAGGTTAAATGCACTCAAACAAATATACCCACTTGTGAGATTTCTTCATGTTGCCTCCATCAGGTCCTTCCCCACAGTCATATGCCTGAATAGTAAAGGTGTGCTCCTTCTGCAGTTCGCAGTCCAGTTTGTCCTTAGCCCGGATCACTCCCTCTCCCGTCGACTTATCCAGCACCACCGCCTCAAACGGAACATTCTGCCCGTGGATCTTAAAGCCGCAGATCTCCCCTGGAAATGGCAAGGTACATACCAGTTTAGTCAAGCCCACCCTTATGCTGAAGGAAACGCTGTTTATTGAATATGAAACTCCACAACAAAACCAATAACACGCCACACGCAGCCAAAGTTGGTTTGGCAGCCAAAGGGATTGGGACACTGAGGGTGGGTGGAAGGTGAAGGTGTCTGTGGAGGAAGCCAGAAGCACTGTGGGATGGGTGAGTATACGGGAAGTGGAGGGGACGAGAGTTAAATAAGGGAATATTGAGTGTCTGGTCCAAGCCATTTGATCACATCGCATCCAGTCATGCAGTAAGAAACCCAGAATGCAGACAGGCATTTCACAGGAATACTTAATATACAAGGACAGGAAGGAAATTATAGAAACATATAGCTAATATAATATATTTAATTCTGTACACTTAAAAAGCTCACTGCTCATAAAACAAACAAAAGAAAACAAGGTTAAAATGTTGAAGTTAATCATGGGGCAATGAAAAAGATTTATGACAGAGATCCAGCATCCTATCAGAAATTCAGGCAGTGCCACTTAAAAAACAAAAAGGAAAGGAAAAATTCAAACAAACAAGCAAACCCCCTCATCATATGGAGCATCAATTTCTCCTTAAAACTAGATTTTGAAGTGAAGGAAGACTTCCTGTGCAATGTTGTCTCTCGCAAACCCTTTGAAACGAACTGAAAAATGAAACAATAAAGAAATAGAGGAACAAAGGCAGTGGAACTTAAAGACTGGATGAGAGCAGGGGTTAGAAATATCCAATTGCTTGACATCCACATCAAACAGCAGTATATATGCCATGCTGTATCTCATATGGTGTAGGAGATGCTTGAACTAAAAGTCAGACCACATCACAGACCGTACAGCAGAGAGTTTGCATCATTTAACAATCTCAGCAACGTTACTTTCTTTGTTTGTTTGTTTGTTACCCCAAAAAGGAAAAATACCCTTGCCCCTTAAAGTAAAAAAAAATCTAGGCTGTATCAGTAAACGCGTGCATTTATTTGGTTTTGTAGCTGATGCACTGTTAGGATCTGCAAACTTCAATGGATGTCTCATGCATTGATATTTCTAAATTCTGTTATGCCCCACGTCAAACTTGTCATCCAGTTGCTAAAGTTTCAATTCAAAGGTGAGAGAAAACCAAAACAAAAGAAGAACTGGGAAGAGAATAAAGAGCATGGCAAGAGGTTCTGCGTGAAGTGCCGATTTCTTATAATTGCGTTAGTGGGTTAATAAAACAAGGTTACAATGCGGAAGAAAAAGCCCATCATCACCTTCTTTGGTGAAGGTCACCTCAAAACTCTCTACAAGAAGGGAGAAAAGATAAACCCAGATCAGTCAAGAGAAAGAAGGAGATTGACAGAAACACAGAAGCAAAGAGAAGAGAATGAAGACAGATGTTACAGAAGTAGTCAAAGGCTCAGAATACCTCAAATGAATTAACCGCACAAGTACAGATCGGTTTTAGACCCCCTTGTTCCAAGTATGTGAAACTTTACCTGCACTGCCTCTATACTCCACTGAAAAAATAAATAATCTTAAAAGAGAGTTCACTCAAAAATTTAAATTTTGTCATCATTTACACACTCTCATGTTGTTATAAACATGTATAAATTTTTTGTTCTGATGAACACAAAAGAAGATATTTTGAGGAATGTTTGTAACCAAACCGATCAAAAGCCCCATTGAATTCCATAGTATTCTATTATTTTATCCTATTATGGGACCTCTTATTACAACTAACTTAAAAAAAAATCCTAAATTGATAATTTTTTTATAAAACGGATGCAGTACTAGATTATGACAAAGATTTTCCTGTGTAAATACAATAATGTCTATTATTTCTCTATTAACTCTTTCCCCGCCAATTTACAAGTTATCTCGTCAATTAAGAAAAAACATTTGCATAAAAAAAGTGTTCCTGGTGAGGTTTTATGTTAATCTGTAATACTGCAATTATACACTAAATGGCGCATTTACCCAACTCTTAAAAAAACTGCAGCAAAAAATTATTTACTAATTTTAAACTCTATGGGCTCTATTATACACCCAGCGCAATGCGCGACGCAAGTGTCTTTTGCTAGTTTCAACACGGCGCAATCATCATTTTTACGTTTAACGCCACATCGTTTAAATAGCAAATGCATTTGCACCCAATTTTGTGCCCATGGGCGTTCTGGTCTGAAAACGAGATGTGTTTAGGTGCATTGTTGGCGCGTTGCTATTCTGAGGCAACTAAAATAGACTACGCCATTGACCAACAAAAACCTGGTCTAAAGTCTAAAGTCAATGGCGCAATATGTTTTTTTGTTATTTAAAGAGCGCGTTAGTAATATGTGCCTATAAACGGGACGACAACGCGAGTTTGCTTATCACATACATAAATGCGCAGCAGCACAAAAACATTTTTAAATATGAAAGATTAAACGATTGAAATGTAAAATATTATTATTGAGTCTCTTGGACATAAATGAGGACCGATTACGAGATGTTAGAAGGCGTAAAGAGCTGCTTCACCTGTAGCCTGGTAAGTAAATAAATGCTTTGCTTTTAACAAACGCATCTATTTTTAAATGTTTTTAAAATGCTACCTTACGGATTTATTGTATATGATGACACTGTACCTGTGGATATGATGAGATGAGAAACATTTTAAGTACTGCTTTTTAAAAATCCCATGGCGCTGTCTGAATGCTGAAACGCTTCGGCTCTCCGCACGTTTGTAAATTCTTTATCTCTTGTTTGTATTTTTAGAGTAAAAACCTTTTCTTGCATATTTGCAATTTATTTTATGAGATTACAATGATTATGTAGGATATCAATATATTTACAGCAATTAAAAGCCTGCTATTTGTACTTCTATGACTGAAAGAAAAAGGCTTTTAAAGGTTTTAATCCAAAAAATAATATATTTTTTTAACATTATTCTTAAACTGGGGGTCTTCTTCCTCCACTTAGTTTTTCAGTTTACAAAGTCCGTCATCTAAATAGGGATTAGACATAGTGCCAGCGCATCTGGCTTTTAAAGGGGATGAGAGATAAGAGTCTCATTGGTTTACTGTACGTTACGGCCAAAACACACCCATTACTCATATGAACAACCGTTTTCGACCGTGCGCTAAAAAGAGAGAAAAGAGAAAAAATATAGATGAGAAGTTTTTTCCCCGTTTTGTTTGTTTGTTTGTTTATTTATTGTTTGTTTGAAAGCAGAGTGTCCGTTCTTTCATTTGATATATGTGTATGTTTATATATTTTTATAAGAACATTTTCCTGGAAAGCATTTTGTGAAACGTTTAGGAAAACCACAAAAAATCCTGGAGGGCAACTTAAAAAAAAATGGCTGGTGGGGAATGAGTTAAGTAACAATCCATTTGACATGTTTATCCCAAGAGAGATGGCTGTTATGCATAAAGATGTTGTACCAATCTGCACCATGCTAATCTTGAGGTTAGTCTGAGCTGGATTATGACTGTATATAAAGCACAAAACAGATCGTTCACATTTACACTGAACAAAGAACAAAAACACAGAGTAAAGTATGAAAATAGGAGAAAACTGCTGTTCATAATCCCTGTTGGGGTTAAAACATTACATTCTGCAGCCATATGAATATACAAGATTAACCAAAAATGTCTCTAAGCCTCTTTTCTTTTTAGTTCTGCTTGGCTGACCAGTTAAAGTCCAGTTTGACCCCATCATTGGCCCTTTATTAGTGGAGCTATCCACCTTGTTTTTACCTCTACAATTACAGATGGATTTTCCATTAGGATCTGCTGTTCAAAGTAAGCCATCCGACGGAAGCCTTATGCCTCATTGGTGCATTCTGAAACACTGATGACACTACATCTGTACACCTCCCCAAAAATCCAAGTGCTAGCTCCAGTACTCCTTCACTTCCCATGAGTCAAAACACAATGAATATTGATTCCTTTCCTCGGACTGCTTTACTGCACGGTGGGAATCGATTAAGATGCAACATGAGAAACGATTTTGCCTGAGATGTGAGAAACAAAACCCCTGGTGGAGGGGCTTAATTGTTTACTTGATTATTTTTTGCTTTATGACCGTCTTAAGATTTGACTGTCCTGAAGGTTAACAGACCCGAATAAAGTTAATAAGGAAAAATTAACATCGAGCTGCCACTGCAGAGTCCTCCACTGAAAGGAACGTAAAAGCTTTCGATAAAGTGCGTCATGTGTGCAGTGGAAATCAATGCTTATGTTTATAAAACACCAGCAGAACATCAATCATGATGGTGCATTTGTGGCCCTAATGGGACATCATTTTCACATACACAAAATGAAACAAACCCAGCTGGGAAATGACAAAAGAGAAAGGAATTAAAAAGGGTTTAGGACCCAAATTTTTTTAAATAATGCAGGGATCCTACACCTTAGTTAACTTCAAATTCAATGACCTTTCAAGGACTTCCAGGTCCAATACCATCAAATTTAAGGACTAAATGTGGGGACACATTTCAAGTGAGAGCAAGGTTACATCGTGTTACCTTTTAAGATCCATTGAAACAGTTCCCTTTCGATGAACTCGCGCTGCGTCACTGCGGTGACATTTTGGGGACGCCTCCAGGGGTAAGTGCGTCTGAATGTGTATATTAAATTCAACCAATTGTGAGGCTAAACGAAAAGACAAAGCGACGTGGGAGGAAGTATATCTCTATCTGAAATATTGCCAAAGACGGCATTACAGGGACGCAAGAAGTATGGCAGTGGAGACGCAGCGTCTCGTTCCCTTCCCAGGGAACAACAGTTACATACGTAACCGAGACGTTTTCATGTATCAAACACAACTATGCAAAAAAGCATTTTGGTATGAATCAACATTCGCTACAGAAGATGTAAGCATTTAAAGGTGCAGTGTGTAAATTTTAGCGGCATCTAGTGGTGACGTTGTGAATTGCAACCAACGGCTCAGTCCACTGCTGACCCCTCGCTTTTGAAACACATAGAGAAGCTGCTGTAGCCACCACCGGACAAACGTGTCATCGTCGGAGACAACTTATTAAAAAAGTTTGTCCGTTAAAGATACAGTTTGTATATTATGCGCCGCAAGATGGCGCCAGATCAAACAAAAACAATGATGTTGTTTACTGACGCTCTAAAACAGCGTGGAATTATGGGATTTGTAGTCTTTAACTCAACCACTGATGGCTATGAATCAGAGAAATCACGTTGATGGATAAGGTAATCAAGTCTTATAAATGTTGCGTTTGATGACATCATTTATTTCATTATGTAAGTTTATATGTGATGTTCAAAATGAAATTGTTAGTCATATTGATATTACAGTATTAGTCCAAATTCGATGGTAAACACAGCACAGAATTAAGTTTTCAACTTACAATCTACAATGATTTTTCACATAATGTATTGACAGTACAAATCTTATTGTGAAGTGTCTTAAAATGACCATTTATATTGCTGTACAATACCTTTTGATGTGCATATCGTCCGCGGGAAGACGCGCTGATTACAATCTACACACTAATGTTGTGATCAATATAATAGCATACGTTTTTTGAAGGGTTACGAATCAAAACAACTCACCCATCGCGTAAAACACAAGCAGGATCAGAATCTCGGTCTAGTTAAATGTTGTCGTGAAGCTCTCTCCATCCAGATAATGCAACAACAAATTGATCCTCCCTCGTTTTGTTCCAAACTCTTCTTGGGTCGTTTGGTTGGCCCGTACGCTTACAGGAGCTGACACAACCAGGGGCAGACGGTACAGAGATATCCATAAGTTCATAGGCAAGCGCGTAGCCCGACAGGCGCTATCGCATAGTTCCGCATTTGTCCACAACACTGGCTGCGTCCGAAAACTCAAGGCAGTGAGGACTGTGAGGACTTGTTGCCTCGCTGCCTCATGAGGAAATGACTTCGGCCTCGGAGGCCTGAAGGCCGCTTAGAGAAAGGCTTTCCGACGCACTTCAAATGCAGCGTGTTTGAAATATAAACAGAGAGCGCCTTTGTGATAACTAATCACATATTTGAAAACTACAATACTAATTTCTCGCTAGAAATGCAATTAAAATGCTTAAAAAGTGAAAATATACATTTATTTTCACTAAATTTGTGCTCCAGCCGCTTCCTTGGCCGCCATTTTATTTTTTCGAGCTCGACCAGTGTTGTCATGTGGTTTACGTCAGTAAAGGCGGTGACAAAGGGTCACATGGATATTAATGTCATTGACAGGAGACTGCACTGCCCCGTGTCAATGTTTTGAATAGAAATTTTCTCACGATTTACAAGTAGTTGAAAACATTACAGATATTGATAGTAATCAGCTGGACAAAATATATAACACTGGCCTAGTGGTTTTTGGAGATTTTACTGCAAATATCTTACAAATTGCACCTTTAAGGGCTTCTGAAGAAACATGGCGGCCCAAAATGGCGACTTCCATGTAAGGGGACCCTCAGTGTATGTAGATAAAAACGTCTCATTCTAAGGTAATAAACACATAACGGTTCATTATAAAAGGTCTTTATACACCCCTGATAATATAGTTTTATATATTATTTTGGATTTCTGTCAAACGATCCTTCTAAAAATTACACACTGCACCTTTAAAGCGAACATTTTAGCATGTGCGATATTATCCTACACTACACAGGAAATACTTTGCAATTACAAAACTTGTGGCTACAACTGGTACTGCAATCACACAACTGGTGGCCAATACACAAAATGACAACATAAACATCAGTTGAGGGCTGCAACCACGGTTGTCAGTGATATAAGTATTTGAAATGAAAATGATTTTTTAATGTCTAGTGACATATAAGGGCCAGAAAACGTCTTGCATAAAATAGATTCAAGCATTTTCAATGACCTGTATCTATGTATGTATATTTTAAAAAACTTCCCAGGGCCTTGAATTTATTCACCCAGATTCACAAACTTTCAAGGATTTCAAAGACCCGTGGGAACCCTGATAATGGGAGGGGTTCCAGCAGACCAATCACAGCACTTGCGGCCCACATTAGAGCGGGTGCATTGTGACATTTTTAGAGAGGGGCACGTCAGGCTACCAGTACAGCCTACGGTATAGGTATGGCGGACATACGGCAATGCTCCCTTCATTCAATACCAATATGCTTAAATAACTAATTTGCATATCCACCACAAACATCCATAAGAATGTAACGTGTGGACTTTACGGCTAGACAAAAAAGCATAAACCAGTAAATGCATTAAAGGAATAGTCTACTCATTTTCAATATTAAAATATGTTATTACCTTAACTAAGAACTGTTGATACATCCCTCTATCATCTGTGTGCATGCACGTAAGCACTGGAGCGCGCTGCGACACTTCGATAGCATTTAGCTTAGCCCCATTCATTCAATTGTACCATTTAGAGATAAAGTTAGAAGTGACCAAACACATCAACGTTTTTCCTATTTAAGACGAGTAGTTATACGAGCAAGTTTGGTGGTACAAAATAAAACGTAGCGCTTTTCTAAGCGGATTTAAAAGAGGAACTATATTTTATGGCGTAATAGCACTTTTGGGAGTACTTGGACTCGCCTGAAAAGTCCGCTCCCCTTCTTACTCTCATAATGGGAGAGGGAGGGTGTTACTGCGCCGAGTCAAAGTACTCCCAAAAGTGCTATTACGCCATAAAATACAGTTACTCTTTTAAATCCGCTTAGAAAAGCGCTACGTTTTATTTTGTACCACCAAACTTGCTCGTATAACTACTCGTCTTAAATAGGAAAAACGTTGATGTGTTTGGTCACTTTTATCTCTAGTAACTTTATCTCTAAATGGTACAATTGAATGAATGGGGCTAAGCTAAATGCTATCGAAGCGTCGCAGCGTGCTCCAGCGCTTACGTGCACGCACACAGATGATAGAGGGATGTATCAACAGTTCTTAGTTAAGGTAATAACATATTTTAATATTGAAAATGAGTAGACTATTCCTTTAACAAACAAACCCATTAGCCCAGAGCATCAGAGCCTGTAAGATCATCTACAAGCTAAAGCTGTCCTTGCAAATCAGATTAGTATATAACAGCAAGTTTAATATCAGGCTGACAATATTAGAGATACTTTAAGGTTTTGAATGAAAGATAACTGGCAAATAAAGAGTGGGCTATATTCGCTCATTTTTGAACCAATGTACGCAAAATGCTAAATCAGAGAAAAAAAATCATCAAAACCTTTTCAATTTAATTATAGTTTCTGACTTGCAAAATAAAAACCAACTAAAATTATTATGGTTACCTTCAGGAAAATCCTGCAGTGAACACAAAAATAGCACAATTTATGTATCGATAATCAATCACTGGAAAATGATCATGTGCATATACTCAATAGTCATTTATAAACTTAAAATCAGAGTAGCTTATGACTAAATGTTAAGGTTTAGAAAGCATGAGGAAGCAAAATGGCTGACAGCTTAATCTGCAAGCATAAGATGGAGGGTCTTACCTGCGTAACGTAATGGTGCATCCTTATCCAAAGCTATCAGTGGAGGGTCCAGGAGAACTTTGTCGTCGTTTTCTGTCACAATACCATGATACGTGGTCTCGATCCATGGTTTGTGCTTATTTACTGTGGAAAATAAGGAGAAGCAGTTTATTTGGTGCTGACTGCAACCAACCGCAGGGCAACTGACTATTATTTTGTTTTTCTGGGAGAGTCAGGAAAATCACACACTAACAACTTAGGCTAGGCAGTACGATTTGATGTTTTTTGTTCTGCTGTTTTACATGAACTTACTCTATTAGCAGGCAGGACTGTTTTACAACATTTACATGTTGCAAAAATAGGGATAATGCAAAACAAAAACCAGGATACTGCAAAAATACAGCTTCAAGTCAAGAAATAAAGAGACAGAAGTGCAACACAAAGAATAGTTTGATTGTTTATGGTATATGAGCAGGCGAGCACATGTATGTCACAGACTCAAACACAGAGAATTATATAACTAAAAATTACATTTTTAAATTTACGAATTTATATTTTTTAGTTATAGTGTCCATCAAAATTCCACATAAAAGGACAAAATATGTAACACGTGCTGGCAAAATGAGTTGAAATGTGCAAAGTGTAATTTTGAGCTACAGTCAAGAGAAAGTATAAATGTCAATTTTGGTACAATTTCAAATATGTACATTAAGCCCACATCTAGCAATCCCAATGCTCTAAATATTCATTATACATCTGAAATGATCTTAATTTGTATGTCTTCTAGAAGGTGTACCATCCTGAATGCCAAAAATCCATGTCCATCCACATGTAAGTCTGACATTTTGGTTCTAAAACATGCAGGAATTAGAAAATATAGTGCAGGACTTGCTTGATGTTAAAATAATTATTGAGAGTTTAAGTTCGGGACCTAATTGATGTTAAAAGAGCTTTAAAGATAAGACATGAAAACGATCTTCCTCACACTGACTGACAAATCCGAACCATGTACACAGATGCGCGAGCACGCGGCCCTGATATATAGACACCTACACAGAATTAATGTTTTTTTATATTTACATTGACAATATTTCATGCAAATATAATCTGTTATGTCTTAAGTGAATGCTTGGTTACCTGAAAATATCTGATGTGTAACATATACTGTATTAGATTCTTTCATTACAGTAGATCTTAAAGCTGTCTGTCTTAATGTCAAACAAACAATAAATGAAAGAAAGAAGTTAAACATATGAAGAGTTTGGTTCCAAAACGCAATAAATCCATTTTGACAAATTTCTGTAAAAACGTGTTTTCTATACCAAGAAAGTGACGAGATGAAAACCACTATTTTCTGTTACAAACTTTCACATAGCATCTTTAGGTTATAAAAACATAAAAAATTCAAATCCATAACTTGATTTTAAAAGATTTATTATAAAAATAATTTTTTCCACAAAATGCAATAAATCCATGACAGTTTTTTTTTCCAAAATGCTAGAAATCTATTCAATCAAATGTGCATCCATCTTTGCCATTTTATATTCATTTAGTTAAACAGTTGTACACACTGATAAAAAAAATAAACATTAATGGCATTAATGAAAACACTTACTTTGTCATATTAAAAACACTGTCATTGCTGCGGTTATACTTGACGTCGTCGCTTAGCATTTTTCACAACGATCAGCTGTAAAATGTTTTGGTCCTGCTCGATTTTCGTTGAGTAAAATAATGTAAAGTTTTACATAAGATCCCCTGGGGTCAATGTGTTAGCATGAGAAGCTTGATGCCGTCGGGAGAACAAGCGATCGTCTCCCGAGTGCCTCTTGCGTAAAATATTAGATGGCTTACGTTTCTTTCCCGTCACAGAAAACCATCACAGGTTTATCAATGCCATTAAAGTATAATTTTGTTTTGTTTGTTGATCACGAAGTACAAAGTAGATGAGGAAAACTAGGACTCCATGTACTCAGCGTGCCGCCATTGTTTGTTTACATTGCGTGAATGGTCCGCTGTAATTTTTGGAATGGACTTAATGCATTCTGTAAAAAAGGAGGAGTGGGGTTTATCGCATTTTGGGAAAAAAATCGAGAAAAGATGACAGAATAACACGGCGGATATTGGATTTTGCGTAAAATTAAGAATTTACATTTAAATACTGACCTGATATAATATGATTTTGGCAGTAACTCATTTTTTTCAAAAATGCCGTGTATCGCGTTTTGGAACCAAACTTTTCATATATTTTTCCTATAGATATTGTTTTGACTTTGTGTGTGCTTAATTTATTCGTTTTAGCAGTAATTTTAAGGTATAGATGCGGTGAATTTGTTTTTGAACCTTCAAAAGAACTTGATTTTTCTCAAACAGGTCTCTGTCATTTTTCCAACAAATCACACATCTATTTAAAGGTTTTTTTTTAATAGAGAATGTCACAATATAAATAACAAATTTTTGCTACTTTTCTCATTACGACTCATTTTGCCAGCTCAGGTCACATATTTGTAAAGAATATGGCTGAGCGATATTTAATAGGGGTGGGACGATACTGATATAGACGGTGATGTCTCATTCCATATCCTGCTGGGAAAAACAACAGACGAGTTTTACATACAAAACTCAATATACTTCCCAGCCCTATAGTAAAGAATTTAATGTATTACATTATAGATACCAATACTGACAAAGTTGAAGTATTGATATCCTGTTAATAAGAACATTTATGATCATATCAAAATTGATGTCATGTTAATATGATAATATCGTAAATAATTCAGTGCCAGTATCTGATTTACACTTCAACATGCCGTTAAACATCTTGCCCAAAATCTCTATCTGCTTCAAAAAAAAATTGGCCAAAAAACTATTTGACTAGTAATTGTTAAATTAGTCGATAGATTAGTTGATATAAACATTAGTTGATATTAAATCGTTAGTGGCAGCCCTATATTGTAACAAATTTAAAATAACCCATATTTGGTTATCATACCGTAGCTGTGTTATAAAATGAAAATATAAGATTTTGATCACAGACCCCACTTCTACTAACTGATATATCGCAGTTCTAGCGTGCTGTGGCATTTGCCGTCTTTGTTTGCTCAGCGTGTGGAATCTCAGTGGCTCATTACTGTTGACTGAAGGCTTTGAGCTCTGAAAGGACAGAGGACAGATGCAGTTGCTGTGGTTTAGCTGTAGACTGCAGATTGACTGCAGCAGCACTGTCTGGACGCAGAGGTTGATGTGAAGGGCATATTGCTCTGTTCACCGCCTAATCAGTGCCCACACCCAAAATGTGAGCACATCAGCAGTTGCAGGGTGAAAGGCGATACTTCTGCAGTGCTGATCTCATTGTGTGAGCAACTGACAGTAAGGCAGAAGCAGGAAATGGGGAGCTCAGCAGATTGATGCTGTCATCAGCAGGGTCCAGACTCAGTTGGCTAAATCAGAGCTTAGGGTGAGCTGAATCATTTAAGTAGCATAATGCACTTCCTAAAAGACATTACGTCGCTCATGTGTGTCTTTCAAAACATAACTGAGTGCCTAACTAATTCATAAGCATCAGCCATTTCAAAAATAGTTCTGGTCCCGGTTGTTGATTGACTGGTCAATATGACATTGCAGTTTGGCTATAATACACAATGCAGATTGCAGCTATGATGCAAAACTTGTTACTTTGATTCTCTTGGAATACTGTGTGGAATGCTTGGAACATTCCGAAATCCTTTTGGGATCATATGGATCTGCATGTTCTGCCCAAACTTGTGAAGCTTCTGCATGCTGTCATGACACGATATTAGATCTTATGTTAAAGGATTAGTCCATTTTCTTAAAAAAAATCCAGATAATTTACTCACCACCATGTCATCCAAAATTATTATGTCTTTCTTTGTTCAGTCGAGAAGAAATTATGTTTTTTGAGGAATACATTCCAGGATTTTAATGGACTTTAATGGACCCCAACACTTAACAGTTTTAATGCAGTTTAAAATTGCAGTTTCAAAGTACTCTAAACAATCCCAAACAAGGCATATGGGTCTTATTTAGCGAAACGATTGTCATTTTTGGCGGGAAAAATAAAAAATATGCACTTTTAAACCACAACGTCTCGTCTTCCTCCGTTCCTGTGACGTCAAGAGGTCACGGGTGACGTATCGAAACTATGCCCCAGTGTTTACAAGTGTGGAGAAAGAGGACCGTTCCAATGTTGTTGTATGTCGAATGATACTAATTAATGTCTTTGACTCTTTGTGTCACTTTATTGTTTAAAATGGTCCGCAAATGTGCGTTTCATATATGTAACACGTGACCTTTTGACATCATTACGCAATTACGTGAGGTCGCGCTGGCGTGTCACACAGCGGGAGGAAGACGAGAAGTTGTGGTTTAAAAGTGCATATTTTTTATTTTTCTTGCCAAAAATGACAGTCGCTTCGCTGGGTAGGACCCTTGTGCCTCGTTTGGGATCATTTAGAGTCCTTTGAAGCTCCGTTAAAACTGCAATTTTAAACTGCATTGAAGCTGTTAAGTGTTGGGGTCCATTATAGTCCATTAAAATGAGAAAAATCCTGAAATGTTTTCCTCAAAAAACATAATTTCGACTGAACAAAGAAAGACATCAACATTTTGGATGACATGGTCGTGAGTAAATGATCTGGATTTTTAAAGAAAATTTACTGATCCTTTAATGTTTATATTTTTAAACCAGCCTAATCTCACGAATTTCCGTGTTGTAGTCACAGAATATTTTATTTTGTTCATTTGTCATTGTCACGGATCTCCGCATTTTCCATGTCCGTACCACAGACTTTCTTTTCCTTGTCAGTTTCACGTATTGGCTACACAATTGTTTTTCCTATTTTCTTATCATTCTCCCTTGGGTTTGGTTAGAACGACTTTCTGTTACATAAAATGACATCCTAACCCAAACCCTAACGTCAATAGTTTAAAAATCCGGAAAAAATGGTTTAAACCAATAGTTAAAGTGACATCCAAACCCCAAATCTAACCCCAAACCCAAGCGACAACGGTTTAAAAATAGCAAAAACAATTGAGTAACCAATACGAGAATCTGACACGGAAAAGAAAGTCTGTGGTATGGACACGGAAAAATGCAGAGATCCGTGACAATGAAACGGATAAATGAGCAAAATATTCCGTGACTATACCACGGAAATTTTTGAGTTCAGGTTGTTTTATACTGTTATGCTAATACAAAATATTTTGTAGTAAAAGAACATTCGTAATGAAATACAAAAAGCCTAAATTTAAGAATTTCTACTAGTAGTGATCTCAGATATTTGGGCCAGAAATGTAAATGATAACATGCGAAATCTAAGAAATGAAGAGTTTCGTTGCAAAACGAGATAACTCAGTTCTTTATTTTTCAGAAATCTCGTTTTTTCGGTTGTGCATTTCAATTAATATCAATTCAACTGCAGTTGGTTTGTTTTGATTGAAGCCTTCCTAACTTAAAAAATACAGTAGCACCATAAAACAAAACAAAAAAATAAACATGTTTTGACAAACGGAAACGAAGTTATCTCATTTTGCAACGAAACTCTTCAAATATCCATTCACTAAAACATACACCTTATCGTCCAACATTGATAAACTCGTTCAAGAGAAACAACACCAACATCTAAAACTGCTGTACTGTACATGTAAATTGTACATCTACCGTCTCCAACTTTCCTGAAAATTGCATTCTGGAAATATCCGTGCCTTGTGCACCTGCTTGAGCAATTCTGAATGATTTATTGGCTTCTCTGTGATTTCTCACAGCTCACCCCGGAGGCGCAGGCCCGATGCGACGCTAATTGAAGGATATAACCTCCAAAGCAATAATGATACCATCACATTCACATCCGCTCCCATTACACACCATATCCAATTTCACACCTTTAGGAAAATAACATGCTTGACAGCGCTATCGCTTCATTTTCATGTTTCTGTACCCTGTTAATTTTCAGATGCATTACCTTCGGGATTTTCCAATCTATGAAAGGTTAAAAAACAACTATTATATCTGTCTATCGACACTTTAAACACATAAAGCCCAACCGATAGCATTGTGTTTAGTGTGTTCAGTACACTAGAGGCTGGGAGGGAGGGCAGTGCTATTGTCTGTGAAATTTGGGATCTGGCTCATAATTCGTCTTGGCAGGACTCAGGTGACCTGGGGCTGCTGCTTGTTGTCTCAGGACAGACTGTCAGACCGGACAACCCTGATAATCTACTTTAAACTCCCAGTTTAATAAAACCTTAAGAACTAAAATGAGTCACATGCACAAAAAGAGTGGATGGATTTCTTTTCACTCCGGCCAAAGTCCTTGCCATACCACAAACATACCGATAATACTGTGAATCACACACAAATGAACACAAATAAAGTAATTATCAACACTGAAAACCTGTTCACAAACAGGCACAGTGTGAATTCTATAATGTCTAAAGATGCTCTACGGACAATTAAGTCAATGTGTCTTTATTTGGTGATGTTGTGGTTCATCTCATTAAGGGTACTTGAGACCTCTTGAAGAGCATTCATCCATGGCAGCGATCCCAGCTAAAGAGAACCACTAAACACCAGCCAAACACCTGCTAAATACAGGCAACACTCCCACATATACACACACAAAACCATGTGCAAACGGTTGTAAACCATATGGTGGTTCACATATCACTCACTTCTCTCACCAAAAACACATTAACCAATCAAACAGCAATCAAACCTTCTTAAATTTCCTTATTGAGTCATTAAACAGTTTATGCTTGAAAACTCTGTGCAAATTTCCGGCTTCCATCATTACCGACTGAATAGCTGGGCATCAATGAGGAAGGTCTGGTTATGAGGCTGGCAGTAAATGAAACACATTACCAAAAGAGCTCTGATGTGGTTGATATAATTTCGGAGTGCTGTGTGATTCTGGCACATGGCAACAGTTTATGGCGTCATGCAGCCAGATGCTTGTTTTACATCCATTTCACATAGAAGCACTTCAGATATAGTGGGCTCATAGTGATAATTACTGCACATCAAAACAGCATCTCCTAATGGCAACAGCCGTATAAAAAGTGCTGAGACATGTGTATGTAAAACAGATGACTATAAAGGGAAACACTTAATTCTGTCAAAGTCTGAAGAGGTTTATACAACGTGCAGTAAATATGTATAATTTAAACATACCCCTAAACCCCCAAGTATTATAAATAAACAGTTCAACCAAATATGCAAATTCCCTCACCCTTATGCCATCCAAGATGTATAAGACAATTGAGCAATTAATAATTTTATATACACAGTAATTTTTTTGTTAAAGGGAACATTTCACAAAACTTTTTTAAGATGTAAAATAAATCTTTGGTGTCCCAAGAGTGTGTATGTAAAGTTTTAGCTCAAAATACTATATAGATAATTTATTACTAAAGCATGTTAAAATTGTCACTTTATAGCTATGAGCAAAAATCTGCCATTCCTTTTACATGCAATTAAGCTGATCTCTGCACTAAATGGCAGTGTCATGGTTGGATAGTGGCATATTATCTCATTCTGACATCACAAGGGGAGCCAAATTTCAATTACCTATTTTTTATCAGATGCTTGCAGAGAATGGTTTACCAAAACAAAGTTACTGGGTTGATCTTTTTTATATTTTCTAGGTTAATAGAAGAACTGGGACCCAATTATAGCACTTCTAAGATTTTCATGAATGTCCCCTTTAAAAAAAATCAACTATAAGCAAGTACAAAAAAATTAGTGTTCAAAATTTTTCCTTACAATACCACAATTCAATATAACAATGATTTTTAAGTTGAGCTGTCGTGTCTAACTTCATGGGAAATGTCAGTTGATTTTCAATACACGTAAAGATAAGTATGTAAAGTAACCTGCAATTTTATTTTTCAAACAGAGATGGGGACAGAGAGGCAAAAGTTGCGAACTGGAGCATTAAAATGCTGTCAGTGTTGTTTTATCTTTTTTACTCAAAACATTGAAACTCCAAAAAGCACATCCATCCATCATTAAAGTTTTCCAAAAGACTCCAGTGTGTTAATATGTTTTCTGAAGCAAAATGATACTAATGTGAAAGAAACAAATAATATTTTAAGCATTTTTAGCAAAAGTAACTCTCTCCCCGCCATTGACAAGTTCTCGTCAATTAAAAAAAAATTGCATAAAAAACGTGATAGATGGTAGGGATGTAACGATTCAACCGTGTATCCCATTAAAAATGCCTGTCTGAAATCGATTCTGAATCGCAAGGCTGGGATTCTTTATTTCATGCACAGCTTGTGCGTGTACTACGGCATTTGGTCAGTAGGAAGTCCTTACCAATCTAAAATCATAACGAGTCGGATTCGTTTATAACGTGCATTTAAAAAAGCAACACTCGTTAAACAAAATAATATAAAATATTCAATATTATCATGAAAATACCTGAAACAATTTGAATAACAGTGATATAAATATTCCTGTAAACATTTCCTGGAATAGGATTCGTAATGCTACTTCTTCGGTGGCACAAAGAGAGTTTCTGCACGGGAGCGCCCCCTGGCGTTCGGATGTGCCTGGATTTCGCCGTAATTCATTCAAATTCATTCATTGAGAAAACATGCATTTGCACGGTTAATCATTACACCCCTAATAGATGGTGCACTTACCCAATTTATGAAAAAACTAAAGCCAAAACGTTATTTTCTAATTTTAAACTCTGTGTATGTTTTGATAATCTTTCTGAATCTGATCTCTTAAATACCTTCACAAAAATGCAATTGTTTCAGCTTTTTGCTTAAAAAGTTGTATTTTTAAAGAAAAATACCCATGTTAAAGAGTTTATAAGCAGAGAAAAAATATAAATAGGATTAAAATGTTTTTTCCCTGTTTTATTTATTTGTTTAAAAGCAGAGGGTCTGTTCTTTCATTTGATATATTTGAATGTTTATATATTTTTACAAGAAATTTTTTCTGAAAGGCATTTTGTGAAACTTAGGTAAAAATCACAAAAATGCTGGCGTGCAACTTTTCAAATAAATGGCTGGCGGGGAATGAGTTAAACCTATTTCTAAAATCTATTTAAAGCTAGATTCAAATCAAACTGGTTCTGAAATATCTTGTAAAGAAAAACATATGACAACTAGACTTGACTCGTAAACATCCGATAACCAATGACATTTAAACTTTGTCACTCAAAATATCTATCAGAATATCAGAGATCCATGAGAGTGAAGTCTTTCAAACCACACCCAATACTCTAACGGCAGGGTGGTAAGTTTTGGGCCCACCAAATCGAGTATTGTGTTTGCTAACAATCTACAAAACATGATCATTAGAGCTAAATGGTCTACTTTTAAAACTGCAGTAAACAATATTTTAACTTGACAAGCGTAACCACCATCCAAGCTCCAGATTACTGTGATTTGGCTAATATCAGCAAATTAAGCCATTTAGCCCTCATTAAACCTTTTGAATGCATGCGGACTGAAATTAGTGGCTAATGATGCAGTGTAATAGGAAGACACGGTTGACTTGGAACTGTCTCCTAATTACTAGCACTCAGAATTGGGGATTTTAGGCCAAGCTTAAGAAAACGTCTGGCTAACTGCTTCCTGTGTGTGTTCTGAGAATAGATGTCTATAGGGTTAAATAAGCGCTGTCTGCCACGTTCATTTGGAGTCACCTTGAACAAGCAGCATCCTTATAATGCAAACTGCTAATCTCAGCATTCCAACCCACATATTGAAGTTGGCAAGCAGAGAATCGCAAAGTCAATTTTTTTTTACATGCCCATCCATGCCCAACTCACTTAGACAGTGTCACCAAAATGTAGGTTAAGAAGCAGACCATATGCAGCCAAAGTGTTAGTGACTGATCAAAAATATTATTGTAAGATGTCTCGGCAGGCAGCATGTGCCCAACACAGATGGGAGGTCTGGGTCACGGACTGTTGTGCTATGCCTGGCATGCAATCCTGTTAGCCAACATGTAAACCCATTGACATCTAATCCCATAATGAGATGCTCTTGTTTCATTTACTCACAAGGTCACAGACCTGTGCAACTTTACAAAGTGTTGTGATGTGACACATATGCTTTGAAGTGAGTCATAGGTCACGGACACAGTTATTCTCGTTTCGTTCAGATCACACTATAATTTTTGGAACATGAAAAGGGAATCTTAAATTACAGCAGATTTAAGACACGTATTACATTTAAGCATTTGGTAGATGCTTTTATTTAGAGTGACTTCATTTAAGATATAAATTTTTTCAGTATGTGTGTTCCCTGGCATCAAACCCATGACCTTTGGACTGTTAACACATTGCTCAATCAAACTCTTTCCTCGCCAGTGTTTTTTTTTTTTAAAGTTGCTAGCCAGAGCCAGCATTTTTCATGATTTTCACAAAAGTTTAATGCCTCCCAGAAAATGTTCTTCTTTAAATATGTAAACATGCAATATATCAAATGAAAGAACATACCCTCTGCTTAAAAAAAAAAGTTTCATTCTACCTTCATTAGTTCTCTAATTATCACCTCTCAAATATGGGTAGGTTTCTTTAAAAACACCAAATTTTGAGCAAAAAGCTAAAAAAATAAAATTTTTGTGAAGAACTTTTGTTAGAGTTCAGATTCAGAGCGATCCTCAAAACATACACGGACATACAGCTGTTTGCCCTAGAGCAGAGGTCCCCAACCACCGGGTCGCGACCCAGTACTGGGTCGTGGACAAGTTGCCACCGGGTCGCAAGAACGTCCCGAAAAAATTTTGTATAATAGCCACGTAATAGCTTAATCGGGTATTTTGTACTTTAAGAGCCGACTACAAATAACATCAATCATTTCCACTTTTGTACAGAGCCGCGCTCTCTCTCTTTTTCTCCGCCTCTCTCTCTCTACCAGCGCATCAGCGATCACATTGCTGTCATTAGAGTTTGAGCATAGGCTACAGTACTTCTAAAACACAATCGATAAAAGAATTGCGGAGGTATGACTTTATGAATCATTTGCAAATGTACGTCGCAATGATGTACATATGCGGAGACGTTCAACTGTGTGACAGCGCAAATGACTGAAAAGTAATTATTTTATTCTTCTTTAAAACAACTTCAGAATTATCCATCGATCGTAGCACCATGATCAAAATAAACTATTAGGCTAATAATATTTTAACAGCTACACTTTAAACGTAGGTTTGAAAGGAACCTAAACTTGGCAATCATCATTAATCACAGACACGAACAGCCATTGATAGAAATTCGTGCTGGGAAGGACGAAAAAGACATTCATCTCCAGAGACACGAAAAACAGCGGAAATTCGTGTCATCAAACACGAATAAATTAATCAAAATTTTTCGTTACTATAACACGACTTCCCGTGAGACTGTGTTGGGGGTGAACGTAAGTCTCCGTGCCTCTGCGCCCAGCCGAAATTCTTCTGGCGTCTCTCCTCCTTCACTGCATTTTTCATCTCTTCTGTTACTTGGAATTGGCTCTCGAGCCCGACCAAGATTCGAGCTGCCTTCAAGAACAGCAAGCCAAGTTCGTTTAGGATCCATTAATTATTAAGACTAAATGGGCAGGAAAACTAGTAAAAACAATGAAAGTAAAAAACAATCCGCCAAAATATGGTTTTACAAGTCTATAGAAAATATACTATAGCCTAAGTAAAGCAATTATTAATTTTCCTAATGCATGGTTGTTATCTTTAATTCCGTTTAAAACGTACATTTCGAAAAGGAGGATTTTCAGCACTTTGTTTGAACAGCAACTCAGCGACCCCAAACCTCCACCCCCCCCCCCCCAATCTCACTCCCGGTCCGCGAAATTTTTTTAAAGCTGAAACCGGTCCGTGGTGAGAAAAAGGTTGGGGACCCCTGCCCTAGAGTGATACCTCCGGGTTTTATAAGTTGCAAAAGACAACCTGCTGGATAATAGCGGTATTGTGGATTGCCGGAAAAATGTCAAAACGGGTCATTGAAATATTAAAAATAATGCAGCCCGAAGTGGTAATGAGTGGCTGTTAATTGTGGATGTGCACTATTTACGGATAATTCAACGGACCAGAGTAAATTTTTTCACCTATACCACAGTTACCACACCATAAGACATTGTTCTGATGTTTTATTTTAAAAGACATTTGACAAAAAATTTGGCCGTAAATGCTATTATGAGTAGGACTATTTTCTCTGCATTAATTATTTTGGAATAATTAAACGGCTTGTCGTCAATTATTCCTTACTTAATAAAAATTAACATCAGAAAAATTCATACATTGTTCTAAAAAGAATTATAATATTCAAACTATGTAAAAAAAGTTTTTCTAAAGTCGAAACTATAACAAGCTACTTTTCAAATAATTGTGTTGTTTTTAATAAACTTTTATCATCTAACCATTGTTTAACAATTTAAAGACCTGAGAATATTACATTTAGGTGGTGGGACTCCAAAGGAAATCAGCAAGACCTATTCCGGCAATTATTTGGTCATAAATTACTCCACAGGGCCAAATTTATCATTACTGGTAAACGGAAGCAATTTATGTAATGTTATTTAATGTCAGGAACCCACGAGAAATTGTTTCTATTGCAGTCAAGCATAAGCAATTACAACAAATACTTCTGTTCGGTCTAATTTTGCCCACTATTGGACATGGGGGAATGGGGGGGCCAGTAAATGGCCATCCTAAAAACAGTGAGCAAGTCGAAATGATATTCTCAAACATGTGAATTCAACTCGCAGACCTCCGAAACAATAACAAGAGTTTGAATGTGTGCGCTCTTTGCATCGTGATGTTTGATTGATGAGGGCAGAGCAAAGGTTATTGTGTCAGCCATGCTCGTCCATCCATCTGCCAGAATCTCTCAAGCACCACCATAAAGATGGGACAGCGTGACTTTTCACATCAGTATGCAAATCTGTGCTTGTTATATATTAAGCAGTGAAAACCCTCAAAAAATTCAAGGAAAGCTTTAACCAAGCAGATCAGACTTCCTCCTGTGTTCTGTTTATGTATGCCCAAATTTAAATAGGCTAGTGAGGTATTTCCGGTCAGTATGGCCCAGAAACATTTTCCGTCATAGTGATCACACTCAAAGTGTGATCTACCATCTCCTTTGTCAATTAACACTGCAGACGCCTCTGTTCTCACCTACAGTGTGAGCGAACTGCGATTTCTCACAGACTGTCTCATACAGCTGCTTCACTTCAGCGTCTATCACAGATTGTAAAAGTTAATGGTTGATCTACACCTTGGCAGATCACTTTCAAGCAACCCCCTGCTACTCTGTTTCGAAGTCTTTACTGAGTAGAACCCATTATCAGGTAAAAAATGCAAGACGAAGACAAACCTAACCCACCATTACAATGGTCTGATCCGATACAAATTAGAGGTGTTTCAAATCGTGACACACATTAATATACCTGCTTGTTATCGATTATGAAGTGCAAAGGTGATATTCACAACTCATTCATGTAATACTGCTCTTTGATCAGTAAGAAGTCCTTATCAATCTAAAATGTGAGTTTGAGAGGTTTATAACATGCATTTGAGCACAATCATTATAAATATTCTTTATCATTATGAAAATTCTTGAAGAACAGCAATATAAATGTGCTTATATGCATTTTCTGAAGCAAGCTGTGTATAAATGGTACTTCTTCTGTGGCGCATATTGATTTTCTGCACGAGAGTGCCCCCTGCCTTTTGGCATTTTAACGTAATTCGTTGAGAAGCATAGCTAGCAAATCCCATTATTAATCATCCCAGCCCTAATAAAAATCACAACTATTTATGCTTTAGAACAAACACACAAAGCTATTTAGCATAAAAATTAAAACAACATGACACATTATGACATAATCTCGAGTTTTTGAGTGTTTTCTAAAAGAAGGACATAAATATAATTGTTAAAATTTTGATTATGTATGCACACACGGTAGACTTTTATACAAGTATGTTGACAAAACAACAATGTACTCAAAAAACAGCTTTTTTGCATTTTTCGCATATTGTTATCTAGAGGTTGAACAATTCATCGGATTTCCCGATAATGATGAATGATAGTTATCGTTATCGGCAAACCCGATGAATCGTTCGACCTCTAGAATGCAGATTTAGACTGATTTTTTTCTGGTTAATTTTTTGAAGACGCAACAGGGAAGACGACGGGAAAGCTCTACATTACAAAGTAGTAGAGTGCCCTCTACTGGCTAAACACAATTAACGCCTAATGCTGGATGTTTTGACACGTGATGTGATCCTAAGCACCGCAGGGATCAGGGATAAATTGCACGTGGAAGTAAAACCAAGTAAAAAGGTACAGTACAATACAGTTCACGTTGTCATATTTTATTATTACAAATTATAAACCTATATAAGTAAGAAATAGATTAGATGCTGCATTAGTTGTAACATATATGTTTCCCAACAAGGCTGAGAGGATTCGAACATTATATTAAGCGTAGAAAAAAAATATTTTGAATAGAATAATGTGCTCTTAAGGCGTTTGGAGAAATCACAGGACTCGAAAGTGCTAGGTTTTTGTCAAAGGGTTGCGCAGCGTCTTTTTTTATACACACCAGTGTATAGCATGCTGTAGTTTTATGATGAACTTCTCAAGGTAACATGCCCGACCAAAATTTGTTTACTGACGTCATTAAATTTTTAATTTGTTTTACAACAGTTCAGATATATATATATATATATATATATATATATATATATATATATATATATACTTAAAAGTGCAAATTATTTAGTCAATTCTGTATTCTAATTAGGTAATAAAGTTATGTTTGAGCTCAGTGAATGAGTTATGAGTGTTGTGTTTGAATTCAGTAAACTATCGGCTAATTTATCGGTTTTCGGCACTTAGTGCCCACCTTGATTATCGTTATCGGCAAATCCTTGGTCATTGTTATCAAAACAATTCCCGTTTACACAAATACGTAAAAAAGCCCACTAAAAACACGGTATTATGCATGACAGGCCAGCAGTTTGCTATGTCACATGCCGTCTGAACATGTTATACGCATGCGCATGATGTCACCATTGTTTACACAGACACGATAGCGGTGTCGTTTTTAAAAGCTTGCACTTTGAAACCCCTTTTTTTAAAGGTGTTAATAAACAGCCAAAACAAAGCCGGCTGAGTCTGACCTAACAAGTAGTTTTCTAATTTGTTAGCGGTTTAACCTGACAGCCACACTTAAATGTTTGCACGGGAATTAAAAAATGGCACTGCCTGTTAAAGCGAACCTCATCAGTCACAGAGAATTGATTGTTCATTGAGTTTAGAGACCCTCTGCACAAACGTAGGGTCCCTGTTCTGCGTTTCCCAAACTATCTACCAGTTATACAGGATTTTTAGCCACACCATAGCAGGGGTTCAATGTGTACTCAAGAAAGTGTCTGTTTGTCCACCAGAGCGAATGCAACAGACCAACATGGGAAAGCAGTTTTAGGGGCGAATGGGGGCAGGGCGGTGTGAATGGTGCTCAATCACAGTTAAGTATGAGGCACACAATGGCCCAGTGAGAGTGAAAGTGAGCCACAATCACAAACACAGAGTTGTTTTTCAAGTCTCCGGAGGCTGTGTGGCACAGAGCTCTCCACACAGGTAACACCTACTCTCTGGTTACCTGTTCCCATGGAGCTCACGGCACTGACGCCATGAGCTGCAGGATCCAGAGGGATGTACTTATCAGGCCAACAAAGGTGAAACAACAGATAGCAAATGGATAGGCTCTCTTTATAGCAAGTGTACTAGCTTGACCTGAAATGAAATCAGGTAATGAGGTTAGGGATAGGGTTACATTACGGCACTAAAAGGTTTCAAAATGGTCCACATTAACATCTCGCTGAAGAATGATCTGTAAGCCTTTGTTCTTCTGTTCTTCGGTGACCCCCCCCCACAAAAAAAGATTTTCTCTTTCAACTCTAAATAGCATAGCATGAAGACTTCCACATCTGTTAGGCATATTCCTTTAGCTTAACTGCTAGTTGATTGGTGATAGGAAACAGACATACTGATGATATCTATAGCCATAAGTGGCCCTGGAAAAAGCATTCACATAATAAATACAAGTAACAATTCATAAACCAACTTCTCAGCAGATCACAGTAAGCAAAGCTAACTAAAAAGAAATCTTTAATTTATATGCCACTTACTGATTTAGTTATGTTGCGTTTACACCAGCCGTGGTAGAGGTGTGAAGCGCGAGTGATTTCAATGTTAAGTCAATGTAAAGACACGCTGACGTGCGTCTGGAGGTCTCGCGGAGCGGATGAGGCGTTTGGCGCAGCGCAGAAGACGTGTTTCCGCCTCATTCTCGCGTCTATTAAGCAGCTGGCGCGGTACAGGCGAATGGTGCTTTTTGTGCATTTTGTGTTTGACGCCCAAGTTGAAAAATTTTAACTTTGCCGAAATTTCACGCCGCATTAACCAATCAGGAGCCTGCCTGCTGCTGTAGCGGCAGCCCCGCCCGGAGTCACTCATTCAACCTGAAGGAACGCTTGATATTGTCCGTAAGCAGTCGCCCGGAGCTATACGACACAAGTTCTTATTTCTATAGAGACAGGAATAAAAAGGAGCTCGCTTGGAAGAGTGTCAGTGAGGACATTGGGCAACCTGGTAAGTTGTAATACACATTTCACTTTTGAGTCACTCGACATTTATCGACACACGTAGTTTATTTTCCCCCTATTGTAAGGTTACCAAATACAAACCGATAACCCTCTTGATAAATGCACAATCAACATCAGTCATCTTGCAAACAGACAACCGCATAGCACTTGCCCCTCCCACAAGAAGCGTATTTTGCTCTGACGGCTGACGCCCATCAAATGCTTGCTTTTTCCACGTGTTTACTTCGCCCTACATGCGCGAATGCATTCAAACTGTTCAAGCGGCAAACTAGGCGCGGTAGACGCGATTTTGACGCCTGAAACGCGGTTGGTGTAAACGCAGCATAAGATCAACAATAGACCAAATATTCAGTAATGACCCATTATTGACAGATCACTGACTCAATTCAGCTCGCAAAGAGGTCAATGAAACTACAACTGACTGCCCAGCCGCCACTGTGACTAAGATGATTGTCTAAAGGAATCTCTGTCACCCCTGCCCTCACCAAAATCACAAAGTGTAGCTATATTTTTAAAAATAGACGCAATGGTTTGTTATCTGTTATGCTTACAAAGCCCTTGGAATTCAAGATTTGATATACATGTTGAATATTTATGTTGTGCCTAACAGTGGGCACATTGTGAGTGACGTTCTTTTTGCGGCACGCGGCTCTGGCCAAGAGACCCTTTGTTTCCCAGAGTTCAAATTCCATGAATAAATAGCATAACATATATTATGGCAGACACAAAAGATAAACAACTGATATAAATATGTAAAACCCTATTTAAGATTAAATTAAACCTAATTATTTTAACAGTCAAGTTAAATAAACCTTAAAAATATTTAAAAAGTAAATCAGACGGCGACTGTAACGTGAGTTTCTCTGTGAGGAACAATAAGAGAACCGCCTGAGGAGAGTCTGCTCAGCTTTTTTTATTCGTCTTCTGCTCCCAGAATTAATGTGCCCTTCAACAGCCTACACTGCAGAAGAGAAGTGCTAATGGATGTCTAGATATCTGCAAAACCAATGCATGAAAAATGTTTTAGTTTTTATGGAAAGCATCCTCTGAGAATTTCCATCAAGAAATCTGTAACTTGGTAAGACATAAAGCTACAGGATTCAGTCTGCTGAAACAGGCAAAACATTTGACCGGGGGCACGGGTGCCGAGCGAGCAGCTGTTTATGTGAAACCTCCTCCTATCTGAAATGTGTTGCTGTGCTTAAGGGCTGTACAAGTTAAGATCTTCCAGACTTTTGTTAACACATAAATCACAAGCAGTCTAGTTTGAGAGTTTGGATTTTGTAACTTTGTCTATTAAAACTTAAAATCTGACAACCATCTGTCAACAGCAGAAGGAGTTCACTCTTTAATTTTAGTTATCCAAAGATCTCAAACTGAGACTTCATTCTGTCATCAATTTTACTTAACAAACTTTACAATTACAATTAAATGAATAAAGATTTGATAGTAACAGCTGTGTACTGACTTATGCAGGTGCATCATGCACAGAGTATGAAACTACATTACAACATTGTTTATTGGATGCACAACAAATTTATAAAGGTGCATTTAAAATGTTATGGTAAATATCTGACAATAGAACATAAAATCCAGCAGCCATCTGTGGAAGCATTGAATAACTGTTCAAATAAACAGAAAGTATATCACTTCAAAGCTGGTCATCTCATGACTGTTTGCCAGGCTACACAGTTCAGTGTAAAGGTGTGGCTTTTACTCCACTTAACTGATAACAGCAGTGAAGTGAGCAGGTGTGTTTAAACAAAGCTGGGCAAACTCAAAGAAACCATGTGTAATCCATCAAGCTTAATAAACTTATCCTAGAATAACAAAAACCATGTCAGACACCTTATTCTTCTGTGGAGTCTGCATACATTTATGCTCCATATACACAACAGAAACTCGAATATAGGGGAACCAAATGTTTCTCAAAAAATCTGAATTTGCTGTCAACTTTAAATGGGAATTAGGTTTAAATAAAGTAATTTTGATGTTAAAGCATTCAACCCACTCATGTGAACATTTTAGGCTAAAACAGGCTGTTCCTGTTGCTCATTTGTTAGAGCTTTCGCATTAGCAATGCAAAAGTCATGGGTTCGACTCCCACAGAACACACATACTGATGAGAAGTTGCTTTGGATAAACATTAGTGGGTAGATGTTTTTGGACTCCACCCACGAACAGAACCACAGAAAAATCAACAACCTATTTATTGAAATGTTTACTATCGGCATGCACATGCAAAAACGAATATGATTGCCTTTATTAATTAAGTAACGCTGTTTTTTCTATTAAAATGCAAATGCATTTACATCACACATATAAAGACATAATCCCATTTCCACATTAAACAGAAATGTATAATGGTTGTGTGTGTGTGTGTGTGTGTGTGTGTGTGTGTGTGTGTGTGTGTGTGTGTGTGTGTGTGTGTGTGTGTGTGTGTGTGTGTGTGTGTGTGTGTGTGTGTGTTCTGCGCGTGCACCTGCAGCGATGTCCTTCAGTGCTATTTGGCTGCGAGTGTGCCGTGACAGAGATGAAGGTTTAAAATCAGACCACATACAGTAATCCACGCGGGATCTGCAATGCGCGCGGCCTTTTATCTCTACCCTTAATCATTTTATCGGTTCAAATAACAAAAGAATGACACACAAACAATGTATCTTATAAAACTGAATGAGTAGGTTGGGGATATTGAGTAGTCAAATTCAGACATATAAAAATTCAGATTTAAAGCAATATGCCTTTTGACAAATAGCAACATGTCTAAATTCTTGGCCACGGGTGTGGGCACCGAAAATTGTTGATGTAAATGATTGACAGTTAAAAATAGATGTCAAGTGAAGCGGATACTTTAAGGTTGGCATCCACTGCAACGAACTAAAGATACATTTTAGCATGAGACGAGAAATTACAGAAAAGATAGATTTTTATTAAGGTGCGATCGATGTATGAGTGCGCGTGACACTGGTGGACGCAACATCCACGCGCTGCGACTGAATTATTTCAGATAATTTTTCCCTAAATGAGCATACTTACAGAAACATTAACAATGTTTCATACATATTCTAAATTATTATTTCCTGCTATTTTAATCTTCCAGCTCTTATATTACGTCTTCACTCGAGAGAGAAGGATAAAGAGACATCGCTTAAAAACATTAATATATAAAGAGATATTCTTATTTGTATTAAAAAATAATAATAATATTTTGGTCTCGCTTACTTTAACTGCCTCCACCGCGCATAATAGTCCCAAAAGCAGACCGACTGCAGACGCGAAAGGTTTTACCTCACGGATCCGCATCCCGTCGTTGTAAAGAAACGCGTAAAGCTTCAAACAGTCTCACTCTGGCTTCTCTCGACCGAGAAAATCAGATTTCACTCAGTGTTATAATAATATCCAGAAGATGTGAATGTGGGATTAGTGCGGTAGATCTAAGATGGCTGCCGCCGCTCTGCTCTCTCAATCACCGTTCAGTCTCTCTCTCTTTCTCGCCGCTCCGCAGCTGCATCCAACGGGAGCGGTGCCCGACTGACGTCACCACTGTTATTGTGGGCGCGCGGGCCGCCCGCTTTGCCCTTTGCATAGTCAAACCACAGAGGGAGAAAGGCAGGGTTTGCATTAAAAACATGCGGTTTGGGGTGTGTAAAAACAGTAGCCTATATACATTCATCCTAAAGTGCTCAAGCGTAAACATTATGATTTGCTGTGCACCATTTAGGATTTATATTGCAGTGCTGCATCGGGGCGTTAATTATTATTTGTATAATGATATGATAAATGTAATTTTAGGCAAGTTACCAGCCATTTTTTATTGCTCAATGGTTGTTGTATAGATTTGCATTTAAGTATAGGCTAAACTTAGTTTATTTCTTCTAAAATTACTTCTAAATTAAAATAAAATAGAAGTGATTTTTGTTTTTCCTCCTTTTCTGTATAAAACAGGTATATACATTTGTTTCATTATTGCATTTTATAAACCCCTTTGGCCAATGAGTTAGTTTTGTTTCTTCTGAGTTGAAGGACATCTGAAAATGGATGAGGGAGGCTGAGGGAGAGGGGTGGGGGTATAGATTTTCTTAAATGAGAGGTGAGAGGTCAAGCCTGAGGAATATAAGCTATAGTTATTTTTGGTCCCTTTAAGAAGCTGTGTAAGATGCTATTAACTGTCCATACCTCTATCTATTAGTTTTGTTTTTTATAGCAACCAACTTTCTTAATAATGTAACCATAATATTTTAAATTAGTGTTTTGGCTAAGTGGCCACCAGTCCTATTCTTTATCAGCATTTCTTTGGGCACACACAGAACCTCCTATTTTTATCATAATGGCTGTAATCATAAAAAATCATACAATTTCAACAATTCAGTTTTCCTGATTTTCTATAGCCTATCAAACCTCTTTTCTGTGTACTTCAGCATGATGACACCCAAAATTTTCCAGCCCGTCAATTTTTTGGTGTTGAAGATTACGAGATAGCTTTGTTCGCCTGCTGAGCCCACCCATGGCTTTATTTACGAGGTGAATTCTTTTAATTTTTCATTCCTGTTGTTTGCTCAGTGAATCATCTTATGAAAAAATCTTCACAAGAGACTAAAGAAAACAACAATTCTCTAGCAACCATTCAAGACATGCAAGAAAAGTCTATGTGAAATAATGCTATTCACCAGGCTTGATGCATCATTCCTGCCTAAAAGCAGGGGGAAATTTAGAGTCCCATCTTCTCGTGTCAAGCATTGCCTTCAGAGATAATAAGACTGGGTCACTTTTGTAGAGTTTGGATATGCCATAAAACTCCAGTGCTCTTCTTTTATAACAAGCTTCAGTATATTCTTTCCTCTGTTTCCAATAGTAACAGACGAACGGGCAGTCATGGTGATCTGGGCTGTTATGTGATGGAGGAACTTTATAAACAGGAATGTATGCCAGATAGACAGAATGCAGGAATGCACAAAACACAGTTAGCTGTTATTGTAGCATAGTTGGTGCATTGCTCAAGTTTATGGAAACACCTTGTAATGTAAGTTGCTTTGGATAAAAGCGTCTGCCTAATGCATAAATGTAAGTGCATGAATAAAATAATATACACGTCTGACTCAGATTTATTTTATTGCCACAAGTACTAACTAAACCTTATATAAAATTTCTCAAATTTTCCACTCCTATTAGCATTTTTTGGCTTTATCTCGCATTTTTGGCTGTACACTGGAGTTATACCATCCATCTTTAACTTTGGCTCCTGTCTGTGCAAGTACTGAATGCATTTGTCAATGCCATATTCTACATCTTTTGTGCTGTTTTTAAATTGTCTTTGTGTGACGATTTGCTTTGGATGATAATAGGAGGACGATTTTCCTCCCTTATGCTTTGTGAGCCAGAGAGCTTCTTTGTTTTTGAAATCCTGTGCGACGTTTGTTATTGAGTCCGCCATGATTTCGGCTCAACAAAAGAGAAAGACTAGTGCAGTGGTGGGTGTTTTTAAACCTGTTTTGAGACATCCAAACAGATAACATTAGTGTGAAGAAAGTGTTCAAACTAATTTTTTGACACTTGTTTGTGTGTGGGGTCCTCTAAGACACATAAACAAAGTAAAAGAGGAAGAAAAGGAGACAAATAATCACAAACATTTTTTTTAAAGACAAGATGCACTTATTCAATCCACTGTGGTAAACAAATGTTCACACATTGCTGATATTTAATGATAGTGTTTGCCTCTTGCTTTCTATTTTTGCCGGTGTGATGTTCTGTTTCACTAGTTTCACTTTCAAGTGTGAATCTAATTCAAAATATGAGGTAAGTTGTGGGTACTTTTAGTTGAGCCCTTATACAGTGTTGAATCATTTTGTAACATTAACATTGCCTTCATTGTGTTTCATGCATATTAAAGTGTGCTAAAAGGAGTCAATATTATGATCCATTTCAATTTTAACACCCAATGCAGATCAGCTTCCGGTGATGCCGCACCAGGTTTTATACCGTTTGCATCTCTGTTTCCTTAAGAGAGAAATAAGCTTCTGCATGCACGTGTTACATTCTGTTCTCTTCCAGGAATCTTACAATGAAAACAGTGAGAGTACAGTGAGATAAAAGCCTATTAAAACATTCCACTTTCCACTTATCAATTACAATGTGATGTTCCAGACACTACTATTTTATTATTTATTTTTAAGTTTTGTTATATAAAAAAATCATGCACTCTTCAACCCACAAATCAATGCATGCAAATCAAGTCTTCCAAAAAAAAAAATTATTTTCATATTCAAAAAGTAGGCTTATTGCAAGCCAAGAAAGCAATGTTTTCTTTATTTATCTCAAATGCATTAAAAAAAATAATCACACACTTTCTTCAGTGTTTTATTTGACCAAATAAATGTTCCCCTATTTTCAAAGCATAAACCATATTGTAATGACCAAGAAGCAAAATCAATAGACAAATAGACCATGTTTCCATTTTTAAAAAATATATAATAACATAATAATATAAAACAATTCCTTTAATATCTCTCCTGAGAAAAAAAAACCTTTTCCAAAGTTTGTGTTTCATTTAGTTGGTCATGATTTTTGTTTATTTAAACACTAAATTTATTGTTAAATGCATTTTCATTTTGCAGTTTACTAAGAATTCAGTCATGCATATAAGTTTAAAACTGTGAATTTAAATGAATGTTAAAATATTAATTCACATACTTCATTATGTTGCACCAGAAGAGATATTTCTTAGACATATGTTAAATCCAGGCTGAAGTCTCAAAATCTAATTTTAATATCTCTAAAAACAAACGGTGCTATATAGCATCAAAAGTGATTCTTTGCTCGTAATCATAGAAGAACCATTTTTAGTGCCATATAGCACCAGTGAAGCACCTGTGAAGCACCCGTGTAGAACCATATAGTGCTTTGTAGAACCATATGTGGTGCTATATGGCCCCTGGTTCTACAGGTGCTGTACAGGTGCTTCACTGGTGCTATATGGCACTAAAAATGGTTCTTCTATGATTATGAGCAAAGAACCACTTTTGGTGCTTGTTTTAGGAGCATTAAAGTTTGATCATTGAGTCATTGATTAAAATTGTTATTAAAATTATCTTTATTAAACATATCAAGTATATATTTTCACAGAATGTTCTTGAATTTTTTTAGGTGATTATAATAGTAAATCACAAAAATGACTTTAGCTGTGTTTTTAAAGACTTGGTCACATATTTAACTAATAGATTCAAACTTTATTTTACATCACAAGGTTAGTATTTCAAAGGTTTTTGTACACCTGAAGAGATTTTCCTGTGCAAACATGTCATACACGCACAAACTGCGAGAGACAGAGCTGTCAGACGCTCGTCAATTATTGAGCTGTTATCTTTAGAGGTGTTGCCACTCCGCGTTGGAGAACATTTTCATCTGTTGCCTGGCAGTGGTGCCCACAGAGAAGAGACCGAGTATGACAAAGTCAAACAGAAGAGCAGAAGACAGGAGCTGTAGTCTTTGAAGCCACAAAGTCTTAATAGGATGGTGTTCAAAAATCCTGAAAGAAAAATAGATTGCTTTCCCTGGAGATAAGACTAACTGGAATATGACCTACATTCAACCTGCCTTAATATCTTGTAATGTGCTCTGACTTGTTTATTAAAAATTGCCGAGAACATCTACTGTTTTACATGAATAACTCTAGATCAGTGGTTCCCAACCTGGGAATTTACAGGTGGGGGGATGGAGCCGATATGCTTTGACCTCAAATTAAAATGCCTAAAATGTTTCACTAATAATTTTATAAAAACATATTTTAAAACGTTTTTTTATAAAATCATACACTAAAAAAACGAACTTTTTGGTGTAGTAAAATATATTAGATTAACCCTCATAATTTCTACATAAGAACTATATTTTCCTAAGTAAAATGATTCTAAATTCACACACTGTAAAAAATTCAGTAGAAATTACAGTGTTACTTGCCAGTAACTTACTGTACACTCAAAAAAATATTTAGGCCTAATTCATAAGATTTATGTATTTTGATTACATGTAACATTTCCATCCATTTGGATTACATACTTCTAATCTAAAAAAAACAAATAAACTTTATATGATAGATATTTTTTAGATATATGTAAATGAAACCAATAAAATTTATGTAATAGTTTTACTTAATCCAATGTGTTTTAAATGCATTAAAAAAATTGATTATGTATTCTTTATTAATAAACCCAATTCACTTAAAATGCATTACATTTAGATATCTTACTAATAAACCATTTATATATTCCTCCCCCATTCACCCTCCTAAATCACAATATGCTATAACAAAAAATAAAAGAAGAGCCAGACCACTTGGTTTTACATTTTATCAATTTATTTAATACTTCAAGGCATTACTCATAAGGCAGCAAAAAAGAGCAGCTAACAACTAGCATGACAGCCATGGCTTATACACCTCGTAATGTGTGCAAAAATTAAATAAATAAGTGTGTTTCAGACATTTCAGCCACAATCAACCTCAATCCATAAATAAGTGCAACAATACAAAAAACCCTGTAAAACTCGAGGTAGACATAAATCAGGGACAACAACATTACTTAAACATTTTCAGAAATCTGTGACATGATGTAATAATAATAATTTAGAATGATTGGGTGGTAAGAAAAAAAACACACATTGGCACATTGCTTAGTGTTTTGAGCGGCTGTGTGCCATTAACAATTTTCATGCATCTCTAATTACATGTTAGATATACATCAATTACATTTTTCAAAAACTTTTCAACTTTTAAAATTGTTAAAGCAATATTCCAATTTAATAAAACAAAAATCCAGATAATTTTCTAACCCCATATGTTTATGTTTTACTTTGTTCAGTCAAGAAGAAATAAAGTTTGAGTTAAAGATTCCAGGACTTTTCTCAATTCAAGACTATTTGACCTCAAGTTTACAGTTTCAATGCAGATTTAAAAGGGCTCCAAATTATACCGAATAAGGCATAAGGGTCCCATCCAGCCAAATGATTGTCATTTTCAAAAATAAAAATAAAAGAGGACTTTTAACTCACAACAAATTTTCACTAGCTGTGTGACACGCTAGCATGACATAATTGAAACTACCGCTCCAGCGTTTACAAGCGAGGAGAAAGAGGAGCGTTCAGATGTTGTTGTATGCGAAATGATACTACTTAATGTCTTTGGGTCCGTTTATTATTTAAAATGGTCCACAAATGTGCGTTTCACATTTGTGATGTGTACACTTCAACATTATTACGTAGTACACAATGTCGCACTGTGTATCACATGGATAATGCAAGACAAGTTGTTGTGTTTTAAAAGTTTTCTTGCCAAAAATGATATTCTTTTGAATAGATAAAACCCTTATGCCTCGACCGGGATTGTCTAGAGCCCTTTAAAGCTGCCTTGAAACTTAACTGTTGAGGTCCAATAAGGTCTATTAAATTAAGAAAAATCCTGGAATGTCTTTCTCAAAAAACAATTTCTTCTCGACTGAACAAAAAAACACAAGCATTTTCGATGACAGACAGTAAATTATCAGGATTTTTGTTTAATGAAAGTGCAATATTCCTTTAATGTTAAAAAGTTCACTTGTAAATGTACAAAAATGTACCCACTTTGAGGGGGATGCATCAGCGTGTCTGTCCGGTATTCACTGAAGCATCTTTCAGTGATTGCTTGGTTGTATCAAGTCCAATTTCCATTAGGATTTTTTGAAAGGTCAAAGGTGCACCTGATGTTCTTCTGGTAGTTCAGTTTAAGTGCATAAATGAGTCCAAAAAGTAATTTCACACCCATGTGTGACACCAAGTAGGTTTTGCAAAACTTCCACTGTCTGTGCAATCCCCAACTCACCAATTTCACAATTCTGGAGAAGAACAACAAAAAAATCAGTCCCAATAGCAGTCAAAGTGAAATTTTCAAAAATGTGCAGGCAAATTGTTTTACAAACTCTGATATTTAAAATATGTAGACTGATTCAAATGTGTAAAATAATAGAACATTAGTCACAAAACCATCAAAAGACCTGAAAACAGATAATCACCTTGTTTAAACATCTAGTTATCCATAAGATATTTATATACACACACGTGCACATACATACATATATATAAATAAATAGATATAAAAATAGAGTATGTTGACATACACTTACCACATATTCTTTAATCTGTCTCTCCATGCCTTCTTTGAGGTAGATACAGATGTCTTCAACTAGAACAAGACAAAAAACCCACATTATTTAATGATTTTCTTTAACAATATTTTATGTAGATAATAGTTTTTATAGAGACAGATAAAGATTTTGTGAGACGAAGAGTATGTATTTTTCTGTTTCAGAAATATTGTGTCCCAGCATGTGTGTACACTACCGGTGAAATGTTTGGAAATAAGCCTCTTATGCTTATCATAACTGCATTTATTGAAAAAAAAAACCCCACCTGTTTCCAATATTGACAATAAATCATCATATTAAAATGATTTCTAAATGATCATTTGACACTGGAATGATGAAAATCCAGCTTTGCATCAGAAATCAATATCTTTGTAGCATAACTTACCCTGACTAGCAGGTTGTCCCACCATATAGACGATGAAATGACGCTGTATCTGTAAAAAAAAAAGTTTTAGTTAGACACACACAATGCACTCAACAACATAGTATAATTGTAACATTCTTTTGTTAATAAAGTCACAGAGATTATGATTATTTTATTCTGATAAGCCTATAGTAGCCTATGACTTTATTTCTTTCTTAGGTTTCAAACATTAAACCACAAAAATTAACCAATAAAAGCAACAGACATTGCAGGGTAACTTCCAACAGACCGTCTGTGTAGTGAGGTGTATTTTACTCTGAAACATGCAACGCGTCACACATGTAATTAAACAACATACAATTATATTTAAGATAATCACATCAAACTTGTTAACTTTACTCACCTACAATTTGGCGATTGTAGACTAGTGAGATGACGATCCAGTCCAATGCAAAATGGCGAAGTCCATGTGCTGTAGCGTCTATTTTTGATTTTGGCGCCACCTCCTGACTGGAGTGTGAATAGACGTCATTTCCGCTTCTACTAAAGTCAGTTTCCTGACACTTGTATGTAAATCAATCTCATAGAATTTATCCGGTTTGTTTCACGGCTAGATTTATTTAATTCATATTCATACATTTTAACTGATTAAATCTAATACTTTTTAAATTGAACAGATTTATTTATATTCTAATAAATAGGATTACATATATTTTAAAAAACGAGTATTTAAATAAAATCTAAATGATCCAAATACTTAAAAGCTAATATTGCCAGGAATCGTTTTTTTGAGTGTAGATTAAAATTTAGGTTATTTACTGGCAAGAGTTTGTTCAAAGTTAAATGGATATTAAACATTAAAAAGTGTTTATATTTACAGAATAAAACTAATAACAGCCTCATGCAAAGCATTCTGGGAACTAGAAATCATCATCAACTCTTTTCAGTTTTTTGATTCAGATTTTGTTTCCCACAATGCTTTGCTTGATGCTCTTATTTTAGTTTTACTCTGTAAGGACAAAGACTTCTAAATGTTTAATGTTCATTTAACTTTGAACAAAATGTTGCCAGTAAATAACATAAATTTAAATCTACAGTAAGTTACCGGCAACCAGCTGCAAGTAAAACTGTAATTTCTACGGAATTGTTTTAAATGAACTGTGTGGCAATTATATATTTTCTTGTACTATTTAACTGTTTTATAGTCACTGCACAAAGTCCTAAAATAATTAAGAAAATTTTTATCAAACACTTCAGCACATTCAAGTGAAAATTCTGAGTTTATTTAGCTGAAGCATATAAAAATCCATTAAACTAAGTAAAATTGAACTTATTTTTTTTGCACATCTTGTAAGGAATACCCACAATTCTTTGCGCCAGAATATTTAGATTTTTAGTCAGTCATGAATTTTGCCATTTATAACACTAAGAGTAACTAAGAACTATGTTAAAGAAAATAACAAACAGTAAATACAATCTACCATACAACAGTAAATAAGATTTATTTAATATTTTTAGGACAGCAATGCTTCAATATTCAAAAAAAGTAATAGACTTTACCTAAACAATTGAAATAAATATAACTTCTAATAATTAAGTGACATTTACTTAATTATGTAACAAATGTTTTTCATGCATTATTAAGTAGATTTTTTTTTATTTTAGTTGGAAAGTTGTACTTTAAACAAAAGCAGTAAATTTTACTTAAAAAAGTCAGTGCAAATAATTATAAGGATTTTTTTACAAATTGTTTTTTTCAGCGTATGCTTACAATGACCCAAAAGTTTTGTTTGACAAAAGGTATATATATTCATATATATATTCATATATATATATATATATATATATATATATATATATATATATATATATATATATATATATATATATATATATATATATATATATATATATATATATGAATAATATATATGAATAGTTCCAAAATGAGATAACCCTAACCCTAAACTTTGACAAATGTAAACGCGTCGTGTCCTGATATACTGATGATCCGATCTGCGTGATCGGATCACCGAGATCGCATGGTAATGCAAAGTGTAAACCCAGCCTTTAACACAATAAAAACATGATAACATAATAAACATGTTTTGACAAAAATTTTAAAAACGGAGTTATCTCGTTTTGGAACCAAACTCCTCATATACAACTGGTACCAATATGCAGGGTGCGATTTGCCAGGGGGGATGCGTGGGATTTCCCCCTTTCTGGTCAATGTATCCCTGCCTCTGCTTAATTATGTTTATCCCCGGTGGGGATAAATTTATCCCCCCCTCAAAGTGATCAGTGCTACTACACTAGTGGCGAGACGGATCACAAAACTTATCACGGATCCGTGGTTTGATTAAAGTCAATTTTGTTTTAAAATGCGCTACTTTGGCTGGCTCTGATGATACAGCTGCCGCGCAGCATCTCTGAATTCACCACTCTGCAGACTTGCTCATTGTCCCGCCCACGGCGCTATCTGATTGGTTACACCTCACGAGTAATAGCCTATCAACACTTGGAGATGGCTGTGTGTCGAAACGATGAAATGCAGCATATTCAGCCGCATGTTAATAAAGCGGGAATAAACATAACAATCTGATTATCTGTTTATGATGACAAGCAGAGTTGGTGTCCCAGTCACACCATTGAGAATGGCCGAAGTTACACATGATAAATGCCGATGAGGCGTTTAGCGAGGCGCGGACGCGTCCAGTTTGCGCAAATAAGGCTAAGTGACTAACACATAATGCATCTGATTTTTCTATCATTTACCTGTAGCTCAGCATCGCGGTGTAAAGTTAATGTTATTACTTTAAAAGCAACATTAAAACTGTTTCTACTGTAATGGTTTAACTTTGCAATCAATACATTGTTCATATTTATGTTTAAGTTGACACTACGTTGTGCCATATAGTTTTGCCATTCAAGATTTAATTCTTGCGTGTTTTTTCGTTGTGCATGATCACAGTTCATATGTGTGGGGAAAGATAAGCTATTAGAGTAAAAATATTGCGTTAGGCTGCTTCATGAGTTAATAAAAAAAAGATTTTACAATTCTGCAAATGCAGTGATGAGTTCATGTTCTCATGATTTATTTTTATGAATTAAAATGTTTTGAAATGTGCTGTGGACAGACACGCATTATGTCAAGAATTATAAAAAATCGTCAATAAGTTCATAATTTGTGCTAAAATAGTATAAATGTTTAGTTTTAAAACCATTTTGAAAAGCTGGTTATATTTTTATGTTTCTGCACAAGTTCAGCAGACAGTGAAGTTCAGGTTTGTTCCGATCAGAGGTCGTGAGCGGAGAGCGCATTTCTGAATATTAGAAATATTTTAATTAGAAATATATAAAACATAATAATAATAATATTATAATGGATTTTTGTTAGGTCGGACAATGATTACCAAATTTCTCTCTCATATTGCTCTTCATAACCACTGAAAACAGTCAAAAAAGTTCAAACTAGTGGTGGGTACAAAATGACTCATGACGAAATATGGTGGGTACCCACCATCGCCAAAATCGACGCCTATGAAAACATCCCCCCCCTCTGTTTTTTTCACAAATCGCACCCTGCCAATATGTACCTCTGATGTACTCTTTAGATGCAATTGGTGTACTTTTTATAAAGGGTTATGTCCCATGGCAGACAGAGATCATCTTTTTCTGACAGTTTATGCATTTGATATTATGGCTAGCAGTGTTGTCTTAAATCCAATTCCTCCATCTGGTTTGTGCAGGTGGGAATTTTCTCATGCCTTTGATGAGGGCACCATCTTATAAAGGGGATTGATCATTGGGTTTAAAAGATCTCTGGCCAACACAAAAGCCCAATGTTGACATGCTGGTTCATGCCCCTCTGTCTCCCAACACAGAGCAGTCACGGGTGAAGTTTTTGCCATCACACGCTCACACACAACCACACAGACCCCATCAGTCACCTCCACACAAACATCCCCCGAGAAACCTTTTTAGATTTTAAAGGTAACCCGAAAGCCCTTTACGGGTGAGAGCCAACCTGAAAGGGTCATAAAAAACCAGCACAAACCAGAATCGCATACAAAAGGGATGCAGTGTGCTAAACACTTAAAAACTACACACTTTAGATCTTCACACTTAAATTGCTCTATCATCTGTCAGACAAAATGGTCTAAATATGTACCCCAGCTGTCACTGAGGCAAAAACTCCAGCTTTGGACCTAAAGACTTTTTTACTGGAAATACAGTATATGAGAAAATCTGCAGCCGTGGATTTTCACATCTGTCATATTGTAGCCATGTTTATATGGAGCGTGGGTAAAGCTCAAGGTGGCTGGAGGGAAGAGGGGGGCGGTTGGATTTATTACCATTTTCTGTAGAAAGGACAGGGGGCTTCTCCCTGATGAGGAACAGACCGTAATAGAGCTGAAGTTTGATTTAGCGAGGGGTTTATCAATAAAGATGGCAACAGTATAATCCAGATAGATGCTCGGCCTCAAGACAAATCAGCAGCAAGTCAGCACAATCACAGAAAGATTTGGCTGAACACACTTCACACTATACTGAAGATGAGTATTCATTTCCAGTTACTTAAAGGGAAATTCCGCCTTGAAATGATCCTAGGGTTAATAACAAACGTGTACCGAGTTCGACCGTTCACTGGAGTTTGTTTTCATGCTAGTCTAACGTGACCAGTGTTATTGCTAAACGCAAATTAGCATGTTATGGTAGCCTTCGGGGCATCAGTGCATTAAAAACGAAATCGCTATGTCTATACTACTAATAATGCTCAAAATAACCCCACACTTACACTGTAGCACAATGTAAACCGAAGCATTAAGAACTTTGCAAGTGTACAGGCAGTTTATTAAAAAGAAACATTTACCGTTCACGTCTGGATCACATATCCATGCGGGCGCCATCTTGGGAAAACTAAACTCTCGCGTGAAACGTTGTTGCCCTGAACAGGTGTTGTGCTTTCACGCGAGAGTTCAGTTTTCCCAAGATGGCGCCCGCATGGATATGTGATCCAGACGTGAACGGTAAATGTTTCTTTTTAATAAACTGCCTGTACACTTGCAAAGTTCTTAATGCTTCGGTTTACATTGTGCTACAGTGTAAGTGTGGGGTTATTTTGAGCATTATTAGTAGTATAGACATAGCGATTTCGTTTTTAATGCACTGATGCCCCGAAGGCTACCATAACATGCTAATTTGCGTTTAGCAATAACACTGGTCACGTTAGACTAGCATGAAAACAAACTCCAGTGAACGGTCGAACTCGGTACACGTTTGTTTTTAACCCTAGGATCATTTCAAGGCGGAATTTCCCTTTAAGACTCACATTTAGGATCTTGTAAAAACACGTTCCTTTGAAAAGAATGAAAAAAATTATTAATGTAAATAATATATAATAATCTTGAGGTTTGTCATGATTTTTTGTCAAGACTATTAAAAGTGAGCACAGTGACTATAACTAATGTGTAAGTAACAGAAAATATCCTTTGAAATTACAAACATTGTATACATCAGTAACTTAAACTGGGGGCCGTAGCCCACAGGGGGGATGCGAGATGGTGCCAGGAAGGCCCCAGTTTTATGACATTTTAAAAATTAATTAATTGATCATAAAATGTTTATGTCATAAATTCTTTTGGGGGGCATGAAGGGATGCAAAAAGGTTAGAACCACTGGTATACATAAGCTAACCACTCAAATCCAATTGGGCAGCTGTTTCTTCGCCAGTCAAAGATAAAATTCTGACACAGAGGACGAAAAAAGTCTTCGCTTTTTGTGAATAATTGTGGCGGTGTTGATGGCGTCTTGAAGAAGTTCAAACTTCATTGGACGGTCTGTTTAAACACAATGGTCAAATGAAGTCTTTACTTTTTTGTGGTACGAATAATAATGCCTAGTATGCATGGCTTCATGTGAATCTATTGTTTTATTTTAGCCCCTTATCGTGACAAATATTCCTGCCGAACATTCGCAGGCGTGTGAAGTATATACAAAAGTAGGATTCAAAGTCGTAGACATAGACGATAAAATTTGCTTTTGCATTTTTCTAATAAAAAAATACAAAGACTTAATTACCAGTATAACAATATTAGTAAGAAAGTAAACAGGATAATTTTTTTTACTGACTTCATGCACAAACTGGCACGTCAAGGTCATGAGTTTGATTCCCAGGGAGTACACACCGATAAAGCTTCAATGCACGGTTAACTGCTTCGGATAAAAGTGTCTGCCAAATGGATAAATGAAACGTAACCTTATACCGGCATGATTTAAAGGGACATATCATGAAAATCTGACTTTATCCATGTTTAATTGGGTCCCCATTGCTTCTATCAACCTAGAAAATGTGAAAAAGATCAACCCAGTTACTTACTTTTGGTAAACCATTCTCTGCAAGCATGTGAAAAATAGGTCATTGAAATTTGGCTCCCCTTGTGATGTCAGAAGGGGATAATAACACCTCTTAATCTGCTCTATCGAACCAGGGCACTGCTATTTAGTGCAGAGATCAGCTCATTTGCATTTTAAAGGACACACCCAAAAATGGCACATCTTTGCTCACACAAAGTGGCAATTTTAACATGCTATAATAAATGATCTATATGGTATTCTGAGCTAAAACCTCACATACGCACACTTGGGACACCAAAGATTTATTTTACATATTAAAAAAGTCTTGTGAAATGTCCTCTTTAAGACAGCAAAATTTAAAGTTAACATGGTCACAGATTGGGTGACCTACTGTATACTGTACCTATAGTTTACACCTTAACTTTTCTTTGTTTTGCTTTTTCATACTTCAATTTTTAAACTTTTTAAATAAAAAATAAACTCATCTGGTCCCCAGATAATCGCACATATTTTTAAACCTGGATTTCACTATACAAGACAAGCAGCAACAAGAGGGCTCTATTAAATAGTGCGACAGAAAATAAGAAGAATGTTTAAGTGTGTCACCATCCACACATTCCCAATAAACCTCATCATGTTCTCTCTCTCTCTCTCTCTCTCTCTCTCTCTCTCTCACACACACACACACACAAACACACACACACACACACACACACACACACACACACACACACACACACACACAAACACGCAGTAGTTCAGCTATACTATGTGACCTTTCAGTTATTGATCTTCTCCAGCACCCATAGCTCTTCTCTCCCATCAGCCGCATATTAAATTCCTGACTGCTGTATACCTGCATTGTCAGCAGAATAAAGCTGAGTGATTCATATATGTTTGTATAGAGGATATTTTCTTGAAACAAAGTGAAACATTAGCTTACACAGAAGAGTACAGAACATTAGCGCTCATAAGTCAAAGTCATTAAATCACATCCAGACAGCTTTAACTACTTCCAGCTTTTCATTTATACCTGAATATCTTTAACCGGGACGCTTTGATGTCCCAGTGGTTCATTTTTATTACAACTTTGTTTAGGAAGGTTCAGAATTATATAAAAAAAATGTCCTGTTATGTTTGTATTTTTGTTGGTTGTTGTTAGTGGATGAATGCAATACTCTTGTGACCCAACAAGCAATAACCATTTTTCCATCTGATCTATCTACCATTATATAAACACACAACAGAATTGTAGTATGATATACACATTAGAATGACCTTAGATGCATTTTGTGATAATTCACATTTGGGTGATTCTCACGAAATCCAGATTTCGAAAGTTGTCTAGACTCCAGCGTCAGAATTTTTAAAAAGCCATTGAAGCCATTTTTGTTGCACATATAATATTAAGGTCTGAACTTACTATAACCATTATTTTTAGAGGATTTATATATTTCCTATAGAATTATTTAAAATTATCATTACCGCAACATGATATTACATTAAATATATGCATTTACAAGCTCATGTTTCGGTAATGAGAACTAAAAAGTTGTCTAGGTACTATGACAAACAAATTTTAACTTTTATTTGGAGAGGAAAAATAAGAAACTGCTTACCTGGTAGCCATCTTGAGTGTCACAGTCAATTATGTCCCTTCCAACAATTTTTTTAAATGTTAGTTTATTGAGGGCTTAAACAATGATTGAAAATTGTGGCGGAGGATGAGAAAATTGGTCTTGGACACATTTATATTCCTTATTATTGCCTCTACATTTACCAATGATCACCAAATGCCACGTTTCTTTATTAGTTTTTTTTATTTTTTATTTATTATAGTATAACACGAACTGAAGCTTTTTATTTTTTAGATTTTTTTGATTATAAATATTTTCATGTCAAAGAACCAAAATCCAGTCATAGACATATTGCGATAAATGTTCTCCTTAAATGTGAAAAAAACAACAAAATTGGTTTTTATGATGTCATTTGAAATCATGTGCAAAATAGTACATGAAGAGATGTTTGTAACTGTATGCTTCTTATTTTGATAGCATTTACGTTTATTATCAAAATGTTTCATGACACCTCATAAGTCTAATTTCGCGAGAATTACCCATATTTATTTATTCATATAGCAGACTTACAAATGAGAGAGCATTTAACATTTTGTCTAAGATACCCAAAAGCATAAAGAAAAGCATAATTTACTGTATATGTTCACCAAAACTAGCCTGTTTAATTAAAAATGTCTTTTAAATTTAATTTTCCTACACTCCCACTGATACCTTGGGAAGAGTGGACAAACCTGTCCAGAATGATCCTGTCTGGAAAAGTCTCCCATTGCATTCCTTAACCAAGCACGGAGGTATTTTGGGAATATGTCTTAGGATAAGATACTGTGAGAACAGCTGCTATCTAATTTTAAGTTTAGTGTTCGCGGATCTGGGTACTATGAAAACTATCCACAAGTCAACGGAGGTTCACAGTATTTATAAGTGTAGCACAGCTAAGCATAACATACCAGATTCAAAATTATCCCTTAAGTTATGCAGTAGCAGGGGTTCAACTGCAGATGTCAGACTTCAGGGTGAACGATAAAACTATGTACAACGATGACATCACTTGAATATTTAATGGCAAATGTAAAAATAAAACAGGAATGGTTTACATGTGTTCCTGAAGCTCAATTGGTACACACAGTCTTACCAATGCCAAGGTCATGGGTTCCATCCCAGGGATGTGTAGTGCTAATGTAAAGCTTAAAGGAATAGTCTACTCATTTTCAGTATTAAAATATGTTATTACCTTAACTAAGAATTGTTGATACATCCCTCTATCATCTGTGTGCGTGCACGTAAGCGCTGGAGCGCGCTGCGACACTTCGATAGCATTTAGCTTAGCCCCATTCATTCAATGGTACCATTTAGAGATAAAGTTAGAAGTGACCAAACACATCAACGTTTTTCCTATTTAAGATGAGTAGTTATACGAGCAAGTTTGGTGGTACAAAATAAAACGTAGCGCTTTTCTAAGCGGATTTAAAAGAGGAACTATATTTTATGGCGACTCGGCGCAGTAACACCCTCCCTCTCCCATTATGAGAGGGAGAAGGGGAGCGGACTTTTCAGGCGAGTCGAAGTACTCCCAAAAGTGCTATTACGCCATAAAATATAGTTCCTCTTTTAAATCCGCTTAGAAAAGCGCTACGTTTTATTTTGTACCACCAAACTTGCTCATACAACCACTCGTCCCAAATAGAAAAAACATTGATGTGTTTGGTCACTTCTAACTTTATCTTTAAATGGTACCATTGAATGAATGGGGCTAAGCTAAATGCTATCGAAGCGTCGCAGCGCGCCCCAGCGCCCACGCGCACGCACACAGACGATAGAGGGATGCACCAACAATCCTCAGTTAAGGCAATAACACATTTTAATATTGAAAATGAGTAGCGTATTCCTTTAAAGAGCACCTATTTCATTGCTTAAAAACAACATTATTTTGTGTATTTGGTATAATACAATGTGTTTGCGTGGTTTGTGGTTCAAAAAACACATTATTTTCCACATATCGTACATTTTTGTAACTCCAAATTTTCTCTCTTTTCTCTCTTCCCTAACCGCACTGATTTTGTACAAAACTCATCGATTTCAAAAGCGCTGTGTCCTTGATTGGCCATCTTTTCTGTACGTTGTGATTGGCCTGAATAGCTCTGATGTGACACTCCTTACTATGTTTGAAAGATTCGCTCACAATGCAATTCTTACAGGAGTTAACTTACAGGCTGAGAGTCTGAAGCGTGAGGAATTATGATAATGTCGGTCTTGTCTACATCAGCAATCCCAGGAAGTAAACTGTTGCCTACAATCCGTGTGTTTGTTGTAGTCCAAGAAAAGAGATTTACGTTGGAGACGATAACTCACGTCATTGTTTACTTTGGGGTTTGTACCTTTTGCATATCGTTAACACTAATACACACTTACACACCAAAGAAAATGTAAAATCCTGAATCAGACCATAGGTGCCCTTTAAAGGAATTACCTTTGACTAAAGGCGTCTCAAAGGTGTTAAAGGCGGGATGCGCGATCTCTGAAAGCCAATGTTGACATTTGAAATCACCTAAACAAACACGCCCCTACCCCAATAGAATCTGGACCTTCTTTTGATAAACCCGCCCCACACATACGTAAACCAGGCAACGATGTCGGTTAGTAGACATGCCGCTTACTGCTAATTGGCTACAAGTGTGTTTTGGTATTCGGCACGACTCCCTTTTCCAAAGTGTTTTTCAAAAATAATGCACCACGCCTTTAACATCTGAGCCCATGGCAACAAGCTAAAGACATTTAAGAAACACTTCGATAAGTATATCTTGTTGCTGTGGGTCTTTGCACAGAAAACAAGAATATACCGTCTTTATTTTTAGAGCCAGTAAGGACAAAAATACAGAAGCATGCCCTGGTGAGACACTGAACCCATTTACATCTACACCCCTGTGCCAAAGAGCTCACTGGGACGTATTAAACTCTACAGTTTAGTGCTCCATCGAAAAGCTCAAGGCGATAAAAGGGGTTGTTTAATTCTCTTCCAAACCTCCAAGACTAAAAAAACACACCACTAACAGTAAACAGGCAAAGATCAACCTTATTGACTGAGGGAAAGACACGCATAAATTATTCATCCATCACAGACACATTATTTACAGCCACTCTGATTCACGGCCCATAACAAGATTCAAGTTACACGCAATGAAGAATCAAAGAGGCTGCGCTCATCCGATGCCAAAAACATCTATGATACAGGAATGCGACGCAAGTGGAGGAAGCTGTCTGATTGAATTCAGGATCCGCGACTCTGCTCAGCAGGACATCATCAGCCCGGAGTCAGAAGAACAGCAGGATCTCCAGCATCTCTCTGCTGACTGATAATGCTACGCAAAGCTATGCTGAGTCACTGCACGCCTGTCCTGATATTACCAGGATTAAACTAGAGACCTTATTAACTGTTACACTCTCAGAAATAATGATATAATAGCTGTCACTTGGACGGTACCCTAATATGTACCGTTTAGGTACAGATAGATTTGGTACCAATATAGAGGTACTAATTTAATTAAATAAAAGATGTACTGTATGAAAGGGTACAACCCCAGTGATAGCTTGTAGACCTACCTCTTTGAGGGTGTAGGCAAGTGTGATGTATTTGCAATGGAATAGTGAAAGTGTATAAATATTTCTCACAACCAGAGAAAATGAGAAATTTGTATGTAGGAATAAAAATAGAATACAATGTAATAAAGTGTCAAGTATTTAGTGTGACATTTACACTTGAGCAATAATAGGAACCTGCAGGCTCTCTTAACCTAAATGAAATGAAATCCAATTCTAATATAAATCTAATTACTTCAGTCTTTAAAAGAGTTAAAAATGACTTTTACCTAAAGAAGCCATTTTGCCAAATTGTGGGGTGTTTTATTTTGTGTACATATTTCCTGTATTTGCTGCTTGTGTCTCAATAAAGAGAGTGAAAAATAAGTAGGATGGTCATTAAAAGTTGCTAAAAAAATTTTTTGGCCTAAGTATGTGGTGGACAGTACTTTATATCAGGTTGAAAATACAGTTTGCTGATCCTAGTTCAGCTGTTCTAACACTGACGTCAGACTGACGTTGGGTTATGACATCACTCCGACATTGGGTTTTGACATCACTCTGACGTTGGGTTATGACATTATTACTACGTTATCACGTTAGTCTGACGTGGGTTTTGATGTCACTACGATGTTTGGATATGATGATGTCACTCCGACGTTGGGTTTTGACGTCAGGCTGACTTTGGGTTATGGCGTCAGGCCGACGTTGGGTTTTGACGTCAGGCGACGTTGGGATATCACGTTAGTCTGACGTTGGGTTTTGATGTCACTACGATGTTTGGATATGATGATGTCACTCCGACGTTGGGTTTTGACGTCAGGCTGACTTTGGGTTATGACGTCAGGCCGACGTTGGGTTATGATGTCACTCCAACGTTGGTTTTTGACATAACTCTGACGTTGGGTTATGACCTCACTCCGTCGTTGGGTTTTGACATCACTCCGATGTTGGGTTTTGACATCAGCACAATGTTGGATTTTGGCATAACTCTGACGTTGGAATATGATGTCACTCCAACGTTGGGTTATGACATCACTTCTTCAAAGTATGCATACTACAAAGAATGTGTCCTTCATGCATCCTTCACTTTATAACATCCCTCCGACGTTGGGTTTTGGCATCAATCCAACATTGGGTTTTGGCGTCAATCCAACGTTGGGTTTTGGCGTCAGTCCAATTTTGGGTTTTGACCTCACTCCGACGTTGGGTTAAGACCTCACTCCAACGTTGGGTTATGATATCACTTCTACAAAATATGCATACTACAAAGGATGCGTCCTTCAAAGTAATGCATACTACAAAGGATGCGTCCTTCATGCATCCTTCACTTTATAACATCCCTCTGACGTTGGGTTTTGGCGTCAGTCCAACGTTGGGTTATGACGTCAGTCTGACGTTGGATTTTTGCGTCAATTCGACGTTGGGTTTTGGCTTCATTCTGACGTTGGGTTATGACGTCAGTGCGACGTTGGGTTTTAGCGGCAATCCGGTGTTGGATTTTTGCGTCAATTCGACTTTGGGTTTTGGCTTCATTCTGACGTTGGGTTTGGCGTCAATCCGACGTTGGGTTTTGGATTCAGTCCGACGTTGGGTTTTGGATTCAGTCCGACGTTGGGTTATGACGTCAGTCCGACGTTGGGTTATGACGTCAGTCCGACTTTGGGTTTTGGGTTCAGTCCGACGTTGGGTTTTGACATCACTCCGACTTTGGGTTTTGACTTCACTCTGACGTTGAGTTAAAACCTCACTCCGAAGTTGGGTTATGACATCACTTCTACAAAATATGCATACTACAAAGGATGCGTCCTTCAAAGTAGTCATACTACAAAGGATGCGTCCTTCAAAGTATGCATACTACAAAGGATGCGTCCTTCATGCATCCTTTACTTTATAACATCCCTCTGACGTTGGGATTTGGCGTCAGTCCAACGTTGGGTTATGACGTCAGTCCGACGTTGGGTTTTGGCGTCAATCCGACGTTGGGTTTTGGATTCAGTCCGACGTTGGGTTTTGGCGTCAATACGACGTTGGGTTTTGGCATCAGTCTGACGTTGGGTTTTGACATCACTCCGACTTTGGGTTTTGACCTCACTCCGACGTTGAGTTAAGGCCTCACTCCGAAGTTAGGTTATGACATCACTTCTACAAAATATGCATACTACAAAGGATGCGTCCTTCAAAGTAGGCATACTACAAAGGATGCGTCCTTCAAAGTATGCATACTACAAAGGATGCGTCCTTCATGCATCCTTTACTTTATAACATCCCTCTGATGTTGGGTTTTGGCGTCAGTACAACGTTGGGTTATGACGTCAGTCCGACGTTGGATTTTAGCGTCACTTCGACGTTGGGTTTTGGCTTCATTCTGACGTTGGGTTATGACGTCAGTCCGACGTTGGGTTTGGCGTCAATCCGACATTGGGTTTTGGCATCAGTCTGACGTTGGGTTTTGACATCCCTCCGACTTTGGGTTTTGACCTCACTCCGACGTTGAGTTAAGACTTCACTCCGACGTTGGGTTATGACATCACTTCTACAAAATATACATACTACAAAGGATGTGTCCTTCAAAGTAGGCATACTACAAAGGATGTGTCCTTAAAAGTATGCATACTACAAAGGATGTGTCCTTCAAAGTATGCATACTACAAAGGATGCATCCTTCAAAGTATGCATACTACAAAGGGTGCAAGCTACAAAGGGTGCGTCCTTCAAAGTATGCATACTACAAAAGATGCGTCCTTCATGAGTCCTTCACTTTATAACATCACTCCGATGTTGGATTTTGATGTCAGGCTGATGTTGGGTTATGACTTCAATGTTGGGTTATAACATCACTTCTACAAAATATGCATACTACAAAGGATGTGTCCTTCAAAGTATGCATACTACAAAGGGTGCATACTACAAAGGGTGCATGCTACAAAGGGTGTGTCCTTCAAAGTATGCGTCCTTCATGTTATAACGTCGTTTATAACATTGGGTTTACCTTCATCGCAATTTTCATATACAACTGAAACTGAACATTTGCTCACATTTGCGGCTTGACGTCAGGTCGCTTTGCCCCCTTGCACCTCATCCATTGAAATACAGACATTTCTGGTCGCCCAGAAACCCCACGAGCCGGCACTGTTAACACTAATAAATAGATGCTATAAATGTGTCTCTGACTTTCTGCTCTGTCAGTCATGATACTGTTGGTCGTAAAACTGCTTATTTAGCATTTTTTTGTCCCTTGTATCCCAAGGAAGGATATTTGTCAGGCTTTGTCAGGAGTTTCTCAACTTTTCCCTTTAGGACCCAAGCAGAATGATGATAAATATGCCTGGAAAATAAAAACAAATGCATTGCTGTTAACAAAAGTTTCTGAATGGGTTTTTAGGGATGGTGCAACTTACTGTAATTGTGCCCAATTCTTACCTGGGCATTTTAACCTTTATTTTGAAAATGTCAGCGAGACAAAACATCTCATGAGAATGCAGTAAATGTTGACTGCTCGTTTTTACTTAACATAGCATCTTTAAAACACTCATGTAGCTAGGATGCTGGTGGAAAAGCATGACATGATCTCGCATAGATGTGTGTTAAAAAATATGTGTGACAAATTAATATAGCCCTGCAGTATAATCTAACATATTAGCTCACCCTAATAAGGATCTCATCATATGGTGCTTTGTTATTAATCAACCAAAACTGCCCCTCTGTGGGATTCTTGTTGCAGAAATTTAGGTTAATGAAACAGCGAGGCCCTTAGTTGAAGTCTGACCATTGCATAATTAGCATGTCATGTACTGTTTCTATGGTAACCACAGATAGCAGCTATAGTACATGTGATGTTACTTGTCCTGACAGGTATGGACATATGCTTTTCTATCAGGCCTACTTCTCACATAAGCAACACAACTGATATGAGTGAAAAGGTTTCAAAGGAAGCTTATTTTATATCCCCTATATAGGCAATAAAACTGCATCCTGTCCATTGTCTTTCCTATTTTTTGACTGTATCCTCATTTTCCCACGCGTGTGTCAAACCTAGAGTAGAGGTGGAAGAACTGATGGCAAAAACAGAGGACATGTGAGATTGTGAGAAGGTGGACAGAAATGATGGGTAGCCTCTTTATAATATACAGTATGAATGGTACATCTATTGCTTATAATATGTGACCCCGTCTGTGAAATCCAGGCTATGACTCATAATCGAATTATGAGGAATATATTAATTTCTTAAAAAGACTTTAGCTGGGTTTTATAAAGATTGGGTCAGATATAGCCTGCTTATAAATAGAATGTGGATAATATAAATAGAAACCTGAAGCATGTTGGTTTGAATATATCTTCTGATAACTTCACAATTGACTATATAACTGGTAATAAGAAACTAAATTAAATACGTGGTGTTTACGTAAAATTGCTTTTCTATTCATTCTTGAAGGAACAAATTCGGACAACAGATGGTGAGGCTAATGTCCTCTTTGTAATCCAGGACAAACGGATGTAGACGTCTCTGGTTAAGTAAGATGAAAAGGATCCTGGATTAATCATCACGAGTTCAACTCTGGATACTCATTTAAACAGAGAGCAGTTTCAGGACAGGAACCACAGATGAGAGACAGCATGAAAAAACATTGGCTCTCCACCCACATGAGTCATTAAAGTCAAGCAAATCCGTAAAGTATACGACCGAAAATAATAAAGAGGCGTGCAGGAAGAGGATTTCATGACCTCTATTATCAGATTTCGGTTGAATATCAGCCCTTTGTATTTAGATCTGTATGTTTAGAAATGAAAATAAATACAGATGTTTTATATTCACAAAGAAAATAATCATTTAAATGATACAGCACATGACCCAAAGTGACTCAATAACATTATTATATCATATTTAGGTCAATGACGTGACGTTAATTCTTTTGTGTCCGTATGGTTCAATTAAATGTAAAAGGGTTAAAATGGCAAAATACATTTGCAGATATATTCTCTTTTTTGAGGACCAAGTTTAAAATATCTGGTTTCATTTCATTTTGAAAGAATATTTGTGTGGAGGACGAAAAATGACTTAGGTGTATATAAATGAATAAATACATGCAGAAATAAATAATTAATTAAATGAATAAATAAATAAATAAATATAGAAATATGTAAATAAATAAATAGCCAAAAAATGTAGATATACATAAATAAATGAATAAATAAATAAATGAAGAACTAAATAATTAATTAAATTAACAAATAAATAAATAAATGAATGTAGTAATACGTAAATAAATAAATAAATAAATAAATAAGCAAATAAATGTAGATATACGTAAATAAATGAATGAATAAATAAATGTAGCAATCAACGAATTGTTGCATTTATTTATTTAATTATGTCTGCATTTATTTATTTATTTCTACATTTATTTATTTATTAATTTATTTATTTATTCATTTAATTAATTTCTTATTTATTTCTGCATTTATTTATTCATTTATTTTCATATTTATTTATTTATGTATGTATTTATTTACATATATCTACATTTATTTATTTACGTATTTATTCATTTATTTATTTATATGCACTTAAGTAATTTTTTGTCCTTCATATATTTGGAGGATAATTGCAAAAATGTCAATGTCTGTGTCAATTAGTGTACTCGTATTTTTTGAATGAAAATACAAATATATTCATAAAAAAATGTGGAATAAAATATAATCATCTAGTTTAGTGTTATGATTTTTTTTACATACATTTTTATATCCTTTGTCAAAGATTATTTAGAAAACAGAGCTATTTTCAGCATATGTCCGGACAAATATTACAAAAACGCATTCAAATTTACATTTAGAACTAATAAAATTATATAAATGATTATATAAATGATATAATAATATGTTTTTTTATGATTATGCTTACATGCCATCAATGTGAATATAATATTTCATATTTCTCATTCTTCGGCGGTTACACCATTTGACATTTTCAGGTCCATTCAGTCTTAACTTTCATAAAAATTGTGCAAATGTAATTTTTTATGCATAAAATCAACATAAATACACTGTGCATTGAAATAAACTTGATGCATGCTTTTTAAACTGTTTTTTTTAAAGATTTTTGAATTTCTCATCTTGACAAATTTTGTCACTGACCATTTATATTAACATGTATTCACAGTCAAGCACAGTCTGAGCATATTGCATTTTTTTCATACATTTTATTAAGCGTCTTTAAATTAAGTGGTGTTATTACTGCCAGAGGGAGAAACTTCAGTCAACAGGTTGAGTCCTGTTCTCCACATAAGCTTATTAAACGTCTGCTCGTCTACTAAACAATTTTAGCAGTGACTCTCAAAAAAGAAAATGATCAAAAAATGACCTCTAGCTGTCACTGGGGTGATCCCCTTTCAAAAAATACATATTTGCACTTAAAGAGCTCATATAAGTACCTCTAATGTATACATCTGTACTTAAATTGTACATATTAGGACTTTATTAAAGTCATATTTTTTTTTATCATATTTTCTGACCCTGTACAAGTTTCCATTACTACTTTCCAGACAATTCCCACTTTAAGGGTTTTGTCATAAACAGCAGAGAATTTTACATCCCGTCATAAGAAATGTGTTACTTCTGTAAACCTTTTAAATGTATAATAAACCCTGTGGACCGGCACAAGAGAGACATTTACAGATCCTCCTTTATCGAGCCTCCACGCTTTCGGAGACACATCAGGACCCTTATTTTGCACTCTAATCTCCCTTGACTATCAGGACAGCTTTTTAAATCAGCCAAAGTGATGGGGACTCATCCGAGCATACAGCATGCCTTCAAACCATCAGGCAACTTTTGAAACAGACATCATGAATACTCAAGTTATATCTGGGGGCAAGAGGCTTCATCATTCACAGATCTGAGATGCATGTAAGCGTTTACAGTTTTCAGGCAGATGTCTGATGGATCCAGGATGAGGATAACTTAGTCAGGTGATGAAACTGTGTCTCCATGTCAAGCTCTTAAATTGGCGATACATTTGAGGACGATTCATTCCCATTTATATTCCACAGCAGCTGGCGCTTCAAGACCACAGCCAGCCTCCTCTAAATCACAGGATTTGACCATCTGTGAAAGATGGCACGTGGAACAGTGAACAGATGTTGGATATTATATTGGGAATTCGTGTAATCAAAATCTGTAGCAGCCCATACTGTACTGTACTGTAAATGGTTGTTTTGGATGAGTTGGCTTCTAAACATGAAAGTTACATTATCAAAATGTGTGCTCGACCCGTCATGTAAACTTATGTGCATCACGTCGTGTCATGTCAAAATATGTCTGCTGCAGACACTTCAGAGGGATTTAGAATTAAATAGCCAGATACTCGCTTAATCTTATGTGTAATCAGAGTTTACTGTTGAGTTAGTCTCTTGTATTTTGGGAACATGAGCGTCTCTTTTATCATAAACTCTGTTGACGCGTGTGCAGCAGGCACGTATTTTGACAAGATGCATGATGCACATGGTTCAGATGACGCAACAAACACATATTTTGAATCCGCGCCCCTCGGAAGAGAGGTCACCGGCCCCAACTGCTTAAAAATGGCTTAAACATTTGGTCGACTTTAATGGACATCATGTTTTCAAACTTTATAATGACAGTGACCCCCATATATGATGACCCCTTTCCTAAATATATATTCCTATTTGAAATAAAGAAACATTTAGACTGCGTTAGATAAATAGTTTTTGTGATATCATAAAGACAGCAAATTATTTACAGACTTACGTAATTGGCTACACACTCGAATTGTACAATTTTTACTTTGTCTTTTAAATTTTCTGGGGACCCCTTGATACCTTTTGGGGGACCCCAGTTTGAAAAGTCTTTAAAAGCGGTCCAAAAGTTTTGCTTGAAGCTATTGGTGAAATATAAAAAAAACATTTTAACATGTTTGCCATTGTTGTTATAAACTTTAGAGGCCTTGTCCCAAATGGCGCACTTCATGTGGACTTTCAGTCTCGTGGCCTTGTGCGAGCTCGCTTAGTCTACGAGTCCGTAGGGTGTCCCATCTGTCATTTTTACGCTCTGAAGTCTGCTCATCAGCGCCCCCTTTGCACCCTTGATGTGTTCTTCAGTGAAGCCCGCACTTTACAAACCCAGAAGTCCTTGCGAAAGAGCAATCAGACGACGGTTGGGGGGGTCTCCACACTGATGGGTAACTTCTCTTCCTATTTCCAGCGTGACGCTCGAGTCTGTGGCCCCGTCCCAAATGGCTCACTTCATGTGGACTTTCGGACTCGTGGCCTTAAATTGCCCATGCTTGCTTAGTCTATGAGTCCGTAGTGTACCCATCTGTCATTTTTCCGAAGTGTGTTCATCAGCGCCTCCTTTGCACCCTTGATTCGGTCTTCAGCGTCGCCCACATGCAGCAGATTTCACACACTTTTACCAACTCGGAAGTCCTGGCGAAAGAGCAATCAGACCACGGAAGGGAGAAGTTCAAACTGATGGGCAACATGACGCTCGAGTCTGTCCCAAAATACGACTCCGGTGCACCCTCGTGGACTGGCGTCAAGGGTCCCTAAGGTCTGCACTACATGATGTCATCAAAGTGTGGACTCTGAGGAAGTCCACAACTCCGTAGTGTCAATACGACTCTGGTGCGCCCTTATGGACTCGCGTCAAGGGTCCCTAAGGTCTGCACTACATATCATCATCAAAGTGTGGACTCTGAGGAAGTCCACAAGTCCGGAGTGTGCCATTTGGGACAGGGCCAGAGACGTTCGTGAACGAAGGTTGCACGGTCCTAAACATGACGCAAAGCAAAAACGTGATTGGTTGCTTTACGTGTCAGACATATGAGTTTAAGAAAAGGACTTATTTGAGTAAGCAACTGAACTTGGTCAAATTGGTCAAAAAACTGGTCAAAATGGTTCCAAAGCTGTCACCAAAAGTACCCTTTCAGAAAAAAATTGTCAAAATCTGTACCCCAGCTGTCACTGGGGCTTTCAAAAAGTACATCTTTGTAATTAGAGATTTTGTGTTAGTACCTCAGAGGTACCAAAGAGCACGTATTAGTACCTTAAAGTTACTTATTAGTATTTCAAAGATACAAAATGTATTTTTGTACCTAATAGGATCTTTTTAAATGGTACTGCCCCAGTTTCTAACAGTGTACATCTTTGTAAGATTAAAAGATTTCATATTACTTTAAAAGGTACATGTTGGTACCAAATGTACATAAATGATACATATCAGGAACTTTTTAGGGTACTGCCCCAGTGATAGTTTGGGACCAAAGTGTATTTACATTTTTTTATAGAAAACAACCATCATGATTACATACGTCACAGTTTTTACCTATAAACTTATAAAATAAATGAAGTGTCCTTCCTTTATTTATGTTTCCACACATTCCTGTTTCTTTTTTGTAGTGTTGTATCTTATCTTAGACTCCAGAGACGATTGCAGAGGCTTTTAGAAAGAGGAGCAAAATGTGCCCTTATTATGGGCAGCTTGACACAATGTGATCTCTCTGGCTTACTGTTCTTATCACAAAAACAGGAGGATTGGAGCCCTCTGCTCTTTTTTCCAGAAATTCCACTGAAAGCAAAAACATTCAAAACAAAAGCAATTTTAAACTCCTTTAATGGTTGAGTTGGTATAGATTTGGGATGCATTTAAGTCAAGGGATGGCATAAAACAACCACTCAATTCGATTTTAAAACAATAAAAAAGCAATTCACATTAAATAGTTTACAGCTCGAGGGAACCCGGACGACATGCAGTGAAGTCAATGAACTAAACACGAATCCAGACATTCATATTTATGACTCATGTACCACATATGGCAGTTAAGACAAGTTGTATGCATCTGAATGGTTAAAAAATAATCTGCATAGACAAAATAGGAATTTAACAATGACTTTAAAACAAACTTTCGTTGAGGCTGACAAGTGGACATTCATTAAGATACTTATTACTGAAAGTGAGATCTATAACAGCCATTTTGTAAAATGTTCAAAAGGACTTCCACAGATTAAAAAAAGGTGTACATTGATGTTTAATGCCGCTATAGGCTCTCATGACCATTACAGAGCTACTCAAACATACACCATAAACCTCAAGACAAGCATGCGTCAGTTCAACACAGAGATACAATAATTATCTTAAGCAAGTTAACAAAACATTCAATACTGATATTAAAAAAAATCAATTTATTCAAGTGTTAAAAATGGATTTGAATAATTTTGTGGTTGAGGACTGTACTTGAGTTTTCACTTTAGTTAACAAGCACCACTGAATCAAATATACTGCCAAACAAACTTATCACAACATTTAGAACAGCGCTTTCATTTGACGTGTTTGAACATTTCTGGTAAGTAATTTATCAAATTTAGAGTTAAAAAGTTTATGGTGGTGGGGCCCATGTTTGTTTACACGTTAAGACATTGAAAAAATAAATAAGGACCTAAGACATTCATTAGATACCTTTAGAAATATTTAACAAAAAAAATCACTAATGGCACAATTCATTCACGTTGCTACTTTTTTCTTATGTCCTGTACAAAAAAGTATTCGAAAACATCGAAAAAACCATATCGTGATACATCAGGTCATTTGTAGTACATCATTCTGTGAGTGTGTGCTTACGTACGGGCCTCATATGCATTTTGACGTATATAAGTTACGATATAAACGGCTACTTAACTGCTAAACGAAAACCCTGAAAATAAAAACAAACAAACACGTCCTGCAAGGACAACAAAACAAAAAAACTGCTAAATTAAACAGATTTGTCTCTAATAACGTAACCCATAAGGCGATTTATAATCTTTCTCGGTTTGACCAGAAAAATTTAACTCTTGGTCCGTCCAGTCTCTCATGGGAACAAACACGAAACGTCACTCACTGCAGCAACAGAAACGAAACTGAAAATCAAATAAAAACACCTAAATAAAATGGTTTACTCGCGGTAGCTCTTCCTGACTCATTGGCCGTCAAGTCATCAGGTATTGAGGCCGCGTGCCCTGATAGTGTAACAGTTAGTGAGTAAGAGGAAGGGAATGGGGAAGAGACGGGAAGTGTGGCACTAAGCACACAGCAGAGCCCCGCCCCTCTCCCATCTCAGGCCCCGCCCTCTCCATCAACAGTGTTATGTTGTTAACTGTAGTGATTTGGCACGGCGAGAGGTCACTGTCTCCTGTCCTCGGTCTCTGATCTTGAAAAGGCCATCACCACGTCCTCAGCACCCTGGAAGACAACAAAACTGTTAAACTCATGAAAGATCGCCTATTTTTTACCTTTTGTGTATTTGAAGTACGCAATAAACAATGTACACATACAATTACCCAATTGCACCATATTTGATACCCATCTTAACAACAGGCCCAAACCAGAATCTGCTTTTGTGGCAGCTGTGGCATAGGACGGTAGTCAGATAATCTCTAAAAAGACAACACCTGCTGTACAACCTGCTGCATGCCTTGATCTACATCTTACACAGATAAGAGGCGTGACTAAAAGGCATAAACAGGGTTCCCACACCGTAGTTAACTTCAAGGACCTTTCAAGGACTTTCCAGGTCCAATACCATCAAATTCAGGGACTAAATGTGGGGACACATTTCAAATGAGAGCAAGGTTACATCGTGTTACCGTTTAAGATACATTGTTACAGTTCCCTTTCGAGGGAACTCGCGCTGCGTCACTGCGGTGACACTTTGGGGACGCCTCCAGGGGTAAGTGCGTCTGAATGTGTATATCAAAGTCAACCAATGGTGAGGCTTAACTACAAGACAGGGTGACGCGGTAGCCAGGAAGTATACCACTATCTGAAATATTGCCAAAGATGGCGTTACAGGGACGTAGGAAGTATGGCAAGGGAGACGCAGCGCCTCGTTCCCTTCTCAGGAGACAGTTACATACACAACTCTAGATGTTTTCATGTGTCAAACATAACTATGCAAAAAAGCATCAGTCATGTTCGGTCTAGACTCGCACCGAGAGGAGGCGCTGATCAATTCCAATCCTGAATTAATGATTCAACTTGGGGTCGGAACACAAACCCCTGCAAGCCTGGTAAACAGGATTTGTGGATCCAGTCGTCCCGAGGTGAACATGGATTAATAACATTGGCGCAAATGTGTAAACAGTAAATAAATGGTAGATACATAAGGGGATTATTTCATGGCAGGTGGATGTGTGAAGGTCAAGCGATGTTTTCTGCACCTTTTTCTGTTTCATGTACCTAAATGGTAAAAAAAAGACAATTTTGTTTTTAATCCCACTGCCTTGGAGATCAGATTGAATGAAGTGGTATGAAAGATTACATGACAAAATCGACTTAAATCAGCCACATCTCATCATTCGAATAGACAGTACGATTTTTTTATCTTTGAGCTAAAAAATCCCTTTGCTATAAAAAGGTTTCACAGCTGCCCATAACACCTTTTGGCTTGAAGGGTTTTATTAAGAGGAAAGATAAAAGTAGTGCGCATTAGACTCTCAAACACACCCCTGTGTGTTCTTGTACCAGGCCGTGAAGCGGCGGATGGATTTATATCTAGTTTAGGTTTAATGATGCAGTTAGGACCTGGCATAGCTGGTTGTCTTTTTGGCAGACATCAAAGATTCTTGTTAGTACATGTATAGCGTTTTGACTGACCCTGGATAAGCTTAATAAGCAGAATGCAGAAAGTGGGCGGGTTCACATTGGAATTCCCTCTGCCTTTCATGTTCTCCAGCGCATAAAATCAGACCTCCACCTACACTTTGGGATAAAATGACTAATTTCATATTCTAGGATTTAAGACACCTTTGTCGAACTGTCAAAATGCAGAAGACAGATTTTTTTACCACCAAAGGTGCCATTTGTTGATCACTCAAGGCCAACTTCTTTTTTTACTCAAGGCCAATTTAGAGCTTCCTGTAGAGTTTTGCATTAGGGATGCACCGAAAACGGGCCAAAAGAGCATTTTCGGTTTTTGGCCGAAAGACTTATCACCGAAACAATACGGCCGAAATGTTGTGATGACGCAAACAGAAACCGCAACCTGCACTTGCTTGTCTGAAGCAACATGTCTGTGGTGTGGACGTATTTAACCGCAAAAAAATCGCTAAATTGAGCAGCTTTCTGTACGCACAGACGCACATGCTGTTGAATGTGTCCGGTCCAGCTCTATTCAGACGTGATCATCACTATACCCTTTAAAGATCAGATCTCTTGATGTGTGAACTTTAGAGAGAGTTGCGTTACTGTGTCTCATACTGTAGTCCATTAATACATTTGGCGAATAAAGCAATGAAAAACAACGTAACGTTTTTATGTTGCGCTGTTTGGGATTCACCCTCGGTCTCTGTGCGCGTGCGCGTTAAAGTGCACTCAGTAGTGCATACACGAAGAGACGCGTTTCAAAAAGCAAGCGAAAATAAAATCTTTCTGTTCTTGACAGAGCACATATTCTTTTTCTAATAAAAACATTTGTTTATGTCTTAAGTGCTTATTTGGTCTTAAAGAGACAGTAACCTCAATGAACATACTTAAGTCTGTGTCATTAATGTTAATCAAACAACCCAAGACAAAGAGAAAATCACTTCTATAGCTCGAATAATAATAATATTTAATTTATACAATAAAGACAGTGTTATGATTCATTTTAATCGATTTCTGTACCTAATGCTAATTTCAGATCTTACTTAATGTGCAACTTTGTTCTTTTTTATAAATGCTTGCAATTTAATCCGATCCGTGCGCCAAAAACTGTAATGTGATCCAAACCGTGAGTTTTGTGATCCGTCACACCCCTAGTAAAGTTAGTACACAGTGATGGCCATAAATGCAATGGTACTAATAATTGGCATACATTTTTTTGGCATTTCGGTTTTCGGCCTTGGTTTCCTCTTTTTCGGTTTCAGTTAAGAATTTTTATTTCTGTGCATCCCTATTTTGCATGATCACTTTTCTGGTATCTAGAGCTTGGCAACCTTCTGATTACAAGCCCCTCTCTCTAACAATTATTCAACAACAAGAGCAAAACTAAGAATCTTCAATAAAGGAACAAACATACCAGAAACATTAGCATACAGAAAAATGTGAGTTTCATCCCAACACGTTCAGGCGAGAGTGTCAACACCTTACTGAGAACTGAAAGATCACACGCTGCTAGCAGAGTTCACACTTATACAAGCTGTATGCTGTCTGACTATATGATTAGGAGTCTGATTTGTGCCTGTTTACACCTGGTATTATAAGCAGTTTTAGGGCACGCTCACACTATCCAAACCAAGCGCGGTTTGGATAATTGTGCCCTGGCCGGCTTGCAGAGGTGGGCTCGGGCGCAGTTTACTTGTGCTAAGGCACGGAACGCGCCGTGTTTCGCAAATCACGCCAGAGCGTGCTTCAAAAGGAGAGACGCCAATTGCGGAAGCACTCACCTTCGTTAAAAACTTTTAATGTGCGCAGCAGGGTTACGTAAATGTCTGAGCTGTACACGCGACATATCAACTAAACAATATGATATGAGAGCTTTGTGTGTAATCGTGCACCAAACGACTCATAATAAAACAACACAGACTTAACATTACGATGGAAGAGATCGCTTTATTTCCTGTTTTCTTTAAAACCAATCGCACCCTAATGACGCAAGCGTGCCCAGCTCGGATCAGTCAAAGGACAACAATGGGTCTCATTCACTGTACGCACAAATTTGTTTGTAAAATGTGCGTACGGACGTTTAAATTTAC